>NC_141876.1:485776215-485927730 GCF_056163025.1 Triticum urartu | reverse complement strand
GGGATTCGAAGTCATGTTGTTATGATAAATTATGTTGTTGTTGTGATGATATATTGATTTCGAGTCATGCAAAATTATGTTGCTGCTGGGAAAAACTACTGCTAAATTATTCCCCTGTAGCAGTTTTTCTCATTTTTATTAGGTGGCCTTTATAATTCTGTAGCAAGGATATAAGGGAGTTAGTTACATTGTAAATATTGAATTTTTAGATGTTCTACACCATGTTATGTCAGTTTGACAAACCCTGCCTACCAAACAGAAATTTTAAACGAAGAGGATTGGGATGGAGGGGTTTTGGGGATTCAAGGGGTTTTGAGGGGATTGGGTGGAAGGGAGGGATTCACCAAATCCCCGCCTCCGAAATCCTCCCAAATCCCTTTGTGCCAAACGAGGCTCGTTTGATACAATGGGATTGGGGAGGTTTGTGGAGGGGGGATTTCAGGGGATTGGGTGAATCCCTTCCTTTCACCCAATCCCCTCAAAACCTCTTGAATCCCCAAAACTCCTCTATCTACAATCCTTTTTGTTCAAAATGTCTGTTTGGTTGGCAGGGTTTGTCATATTGACATAACATGGTGTTGAACATTTAAAAATCCAATCTTTATAATGTACTCCCTCTGTTCCAAATTACTTGTTGCAAGTATGGATGTATCTAGATGTATTTTAGTTCTAGATACATCCATTTCTGCGACGAGTAATTTGGAACGGAGGGAGTAGCTAACATGGTGTTGACATAGCAGTTGGCACATAAAGCAAAATATGAGAGTGCCGTTCTAATGCACCAAACTGAACTTGTACAAACCACCACATTCGCAGTAGGCAAAACTGGAACCCAATAGAGCATACAATTAATTAATTAGCCAATAATTGGTGTGTTCTCACATATGCAGAAGCTTAGAGCACACGGGTGTGTTCTTGTACAAACCGCTCTTGATTCCCCCATAGCAGCAGCATGCTCTAAATCTTGACAGGTAGCACAAAGAAGAAGGGGATGCAGCAAATTGTTACTTTGGAGAGGACGGAGAGGGTGATCTACTTGGGCACCTCGGTGAACAGCTTGCCTTGTGCACCTCGGTGGACAACATCTTCTGTTTCCTCTTCCACCTCTGCAACCTCCGCCACAGATTCCACTTTGTAGCCTGCTCGAACAAAGTGAGAGGTCAGAGAGAGAGAGAGAGAGAGAGAGAGAGAGAGATGGTGGCTCGTGCTAGGGTGGGTGGGGAGCACCGCGGAGCAGGGAGTGCGTGATAGGAAGAGTGGCTGAGAGGTCCCGTACCTGGATGGAGTGGTAGAGGTCTCGTGTGGAAGGTCGACGTAGCTCCGCACTATCTGGACCGGCATCTACTAGAGCTGAACTGGCTCGCGTCGCCCGCCTGTGGCCGCCTCTCCGCCGCCGGCCGCCGTCGTGTCCTCGGGAGTGGCCGCCGATTGGGGAGGGAAGACTAGGCTTCGCAGCTGTCGATTGGGGCGGCGGCGCCCGCATTTCTTCAGTTCCACGAGGGTCTCCTCGTGCCGTCTAAACCACGTGGTTTGGGAAGAATCGAAGGGGATTGGGTGGACTGGGCCACGGCAACCCTGTGTACCAAATGGACCAAAGAGGATTCTAGGGGATTGCGGGCCGCGCGTGGAAAATCCTCTCGGAACCCCTCCAAACCTCTCGTGCCAAACGAGGCCTTAAGAATTCGAGCACAAAGGGAGTTGGGATGAGTCAGCAATCACCACCCTTGTTTACCCATCATAGATATATTGAATTGTTGAAAATCTTTAAATCCCATGCCTCCCCTAGCTTTTGGCAATGCGAGGTTCTGCGAGGACAACCAATGAAGAGATTTCTTATCCAGAGAGCTACCCCACCAATTTTTTCCATGCAAGTGATAATATGTTTGCACACTTTCTTTGTCAATAAGAAGCAACTTGTACTGTATGTTGGGATCGCTTGAATTGCTGATTTCAAAAGCACTTCTCTTCTTGCACTAGCTAAGTTCCTCTCTGACTAACCTTGAATCTTACTCCTAATCTTATCATCAATATGATCAAATGTGCCACTTGTTATCCAGCCAACCGTGAATCTTACTAAAGGCACATACTTCATTATCGATCACACAAATCAGTCCGGAAAGCCTAGTTTGACCAACATTACTTCCAAATAATGCCACTCGACTCTTTCATAAGCCTTTAACATGTCAACTTTAACCACAACAAAGGTGGTCTTACATTTCTTATTCTTCTTCAAAGCATGGACACATTCATACGCTACTACGACGTTATCAGTAATCAAGCGTCCTGGTACGAAAGTAGATTATTCGTCTCCTACTATCTCATCCAACAAGCCTCTGAACCGGTTGGCAATGGCCTTAGCTGGAATCTTGTACATGATAGGGCATAAGGCAATAGTACGATACTGTGAAATCATTTGAGGATTACAGGCCTTTGGGATTAATGTGACGACAATATCATTAAGTCCCAATAGTAACTTCCCTTCATTCAAGAATTCCAACACGACAACCTCAAGATCAGCCCCCTAGAATATCCCAGTGATGCTGGTAGAAACTAGGAGGAAAACAATCAACTCCGGAGCCTTTGACGGTTGAAAGTGCAACTATCCCTAGGTGGTTTTGGTAATTATTAACAACATATAGTTCATTGAGCTAATGCTATTTCAAGATAAATATTTCAGGAAAGCTCAATGATGGCATGGCATGGATTAGAAATGTGGACCCCTCAAAATGCTAAGGACAAAAGATTGGCTCAAGCTCTAAAGCTCAAGAATCTACATTTTACTTTTAGTGATCCAAGATCACATTGAGTCCATAGGAAAAGCCAATACTATTAAAAGGGGATGAGGTGTTGCTTAATGGGTTGCTTTCTCAAAATGCTTAGTGATATGCTCCAAAAACCCTCAACCACTTTCTCATATCCACATATGTCCCAAACCAAAAGTCAAACTCGGCCCCACCGAAACATTCCATCCGGCGCCACCGAGTTTTCTTGACATAGCCACTGCCAAAAACCCTAGTCACTTCGGTCTCACCGAGATGGGATTGCAAACTCTCTGTTTCCCTTCGTAATGTTTCAGTCCAACCGAGATGAGCGATCGGTCCCACCGAGTTCGCAATGCAAACTCTCTGTTTCCCCCTTGTAATGTTTCAGTCTCACCAAGATGAGCGAATCAGTCCCACCGAGTTTGCCTGACCAACTCTCTGGTTAGCTTATTACCAAAATCGGTCCCACCGAGTTTGTGTAATCGGTCTCCCGAGATTACGTTATGCCCTAACCCTAATGAAATCGGTCGCACCGAGTTGACATGTCGGTCCCACCGAAAATCCTAACGTTCACATTTTGAACTAAATAGGTCTGACTGAGTTTCATTATTCGGTCCCACCGAGTTTGGTGATTTGTGTGTAACAGTTAGATTTTGTGTGGAGGCTATATATACCGCTCCACCCACTCTTCATTCATAGAGAGAGCCATCAGAACATGCCTGCACTTCCAACATTCATTTTCTGAGAGAGAACCACCTACTCATGTGTTGAGACCAAGATATTCCATTCCAACCATATGAATCTTGATCTCTAGCCTTCTCCAAGTTGCTTTCCACTCAAATCATCTTTCCACCAAATCCAAATCAGTGAGAGAGAGTTGAGTGTTGGGGAGACTATCATTTGAATCACAAGAGCAAGGAGTTCATCATCAACACACCGTCTATTACCTTTTGGAGAGTGGTGTCTCCTAGATTGGTTAGGTGTCACTTGGGAGCCTCCGTCAAGATTGTGGAGTTGAACCAAGGAGTTTGTACGGGCAAGGAGATCGCCTACTTCATGAAGATCTACCCTAGTGAGGCAAGTCCTTCATGGGCGATGGCCATGGTGGGATAGACAAGGTTGCTTCTTCGTGAACCCTTCGTGGGTAGATCCCTCCGTGGAATCGTGCAACCGTTACCCTTCGTGGGTTGAAGTATCCACCAACATGGATGTACGATAGCACCACCTATCGGAACCACGCCAAAAATCTCTGTGCCTACATTGCATTTGCTCCCTCCAAACTCCTCCCTTTACCTTCATGTGCAATGTTTTACATTCCGTTGCTATACTCTTAGACTTGCATGTGTAGGTTGATTGCTTGACTAGTGCTAAGTTGCTAAAATCTGCCAAGACTTAAAATTGGGAAAAGGCTAGATTTTTATTTGGTCAAGTAGTCTAATCACCCCCCTCTAGACATACTTTCGATCCTACAAGTGGTATCAAAGCTTTGGTCTCCATTTGCCTTGATTTCCATAGCTTTGGTGATCATAGCCTTGGTTTCACAACCTAGGAGAGTATGTCGTCTAGCGATGGAAATTACCACCGTAGAGGTCCTTACTTTGATGGTACTAATTTTGCTAGTTAGAAGCATAAGATGAAAATGCATATTATTGGACATAACCCCACCGTTTGGGCTATTGTGTGTATTGGCTTCCAAGGTGAATTCTTTGATGGGAGAGAACCAAATCGTGAAGCTACCGTGGAAGAGTTGAAGATGTTGCAATACAACACTCAAGCTTGCTATATCCTCTTCAATGGATTGTGCCCCGAAGAATTCAACAAAATCAGCCGTCTTGAGAATGCAAAGGAAATTTGGGATACTTTGATAGATATGCACGAGGGTACTGACTCCGTCAAGGAATCCAAATTGGATGTGCTTCAAAGTCAACTTGACAAGTTCAAAAATGAAGGATGGTGAAGGTGTCGCTGAAATGTACTCTAGGCTTGTTCTCATCACAAATGAGATTGCCGGCTTAGGAAGTGAAGAGATGACCGATAGATTCATCATCAAGAAGATCCTAAGATCCTTGGATGGAAAATATGATACCGCGTGCACATTGATCCAAATGATGCCCAATTACAAAGATCTCAAGCCAACAGAAGTCATTGGAAGAATTGTTGCTCATGAGATGTCACTCAAGGATAAAGAAGAGCTTCACAACAAGTCAAGTGGTGCTTACAAAGCCTCATGTGATGCTCCTACATCATCAAGTGAGAAACAAGCCTTCAATGAAGAATTGAGCCTAATGGTGAAGAACTTCAACAGGTTCTACAAGAGTAGAAGCAAGGAAAGAAGTTCCAAGTCAAGGTCCTACAATGACAAAAGATCTTCGAGTCGTGAACATAATTGCTACAATTGTGGAAGACCCGGACACTACTCCAATGAGTGTACGACTCCCTACAAAATAAGAGAAGATTCACCCAAAAGGAGAAGTAGAACAGAAGAATCACCACCAAGAGAGAGAGAGAGAGAAGGAGTAGAGATGACCGTTATGAACGAAGAACATCACTGAGAAGCAAGGATTCGGAAAGGAAGGACAAATCATCAAGGAGCTACACAAAACGAAGACATCAAGCTCATGTTGGTGAATGGGTATCCGGCTCCGACTCCGACAATCACTCCGAGAGAAGTTATCACTCCGACTCTGAATATACTCAAGATGAAGGTGTTGCCGGTCTAGCACTTGTGTCAATCAACTCCTATGACATATTTGAGTCACCAAATGAAGGAATTGGAAGATTCTTCATGGCTAAAGGCCCAAAGGTATCACACCCCGAGTATGTTGATTTCAATAGCGATGAAGATGATTTGCTAGGTGATGATGATTTACTTGTTGACAATTCTAGTGATGAAAAATATGATGAACTTGCTATTAATCATGCTAATCAAGATAAAGCGAATGATGATGATAAGGAGATTGAGCGTCTAACTAAAGAACTAAACACTCTTAAGTTAGCTCATGAAACTATCTTGGAAAATCACCGAGAGCTTTTAAAGACTCATGAAAAGTTACGCTTTGAAAAGCTCAACCTTGAGCAAGAGCATGGGCTCTTAAAAGCAATCAATGATGACCTTCACAAGAAAAGTTCTTCTTACATTGCCAAGCATTTACTCTTGTCTACTTACATGTCACAAGTTAAATCTAGCAACGAAAGTAAGAAAGATTCTTCATCTAATAGTAACGATAATCATGCTAAATCCAATGTTGTTGCTTCTAGTAGTTCTCTTGATTCCACTAATGATTATCTTAGCCAAGTTACACTTGAGCAACAAAATAGCTTATTGAAGGGAATTAGAGAAAGGTGTTTACAAGAGCCTTGCCGGAAGTAAGCAATTTGAGGAAATTTTACGCAAGCAAGGAAAACACCGGAAGAATCAAGGAATTGGTTTTGAACGGAAGTTCAATGCCAATGGAGTTGAGTGGGAAGAAGATCAATACCCCAAGACTAAGTTTGTTCCTCAACAAGAGAAGTATGATCCTACTTCTTTCCAAGGAACACAAGCTCAAGATGATCTTCCACCACAAGAACACAAGCTAAAAGGCAAGGACAAGCTTCAAGAGGAGATTGATGCATTTGAAGAAGCTCCCAAGGCCTTGGTCATGTGGGTTCCCAAGACCACATCAAGTTCTACTACATCAAGTACGAATACAACTCCAAGGATTCCCATCAAGTTGATGTGGATCCCGAAGAAGAAGAACTAGAGAGTTCTTGAGGGTGACTCCACCAACATACTTCACTCATATCTTTTGGCAAGGACATGTGCAAACAACTTCCACATCTTGTACTAGTTCTAGGAGTCACAAACCCTCTTATTGGTAAGACAAGGGACAAGGTAACCTAATGCTTTCATGGACATCATCTTATGTGAACATCACTCTATGTCTATGGATGTCCTTGTTTGTTCCTTGTGGGACTAACCCGTGTAGGTATTGAAAGTGCAACTCACTTCAATGGATTGCTCCAAATGATCTACATCAACATTGAGCATCTACATCTTCAACACCTACATGTAGTCATCATCGACATAACCCAAGGTTAGTTCATCCCTCTTAGGGGGGATATCACATCTAGGGGGAGCTTTACTCTAACCAATTGAGCTAAAACAACTCTAATGGTGTGAATACAACAATGCATTATGTAAAAGTGGTAACCCCACTCGTGCTTAAACGATGAGTATGACCTATACGATCAAATGTTCTCATTTGACTCCTCAGTCAATATACTCATATATAGATGACCTAGTCATCGCCAATTGCTTGATAGATGCTAGAGTGTTTGTGCATGCTTTGTCACATATTTCATTTGCCATTTTATTGTGTGAGCATGTTGATTGCATATTTTACTCATTCGAGGACATCCACTTGTTGTTTTGATTGTTTGGCGTTTTCTCCTTTTCCAAGTGGATGGACAAGAATGCCTAAGAACCTCCTCTAGCCATCTATGCTTTTCTTGTCTCAAACTCTATTCATGCTACATCACAAAGTTTGATCAAGTCAGATTCGAACCACTCTGTGTGAGGAGCACTCGGAGTCCCCATTTCGTCATAGACTTAAACTTCCAAAACCTCTTTGTGCATTTCGGTATGACCGACTCATCCAGTTCGATCACACCGAGTTCACTAAGTTGATCTAGGTTTTCAATCTCGGTGCAACCGATTTGAACTTTTCGGTCACACCGAATTGCAATAACCGCTTGCGATTCTGCATCTCGGTGCCACCGAGTTGTTCCACTCGGTCACACCGACACGGTCGGGATATATAAACCCACAGGTGAGATTTTGGAAATTTCTTCAAAACCTGTCAGCCTGCGCGTGTCCTGCTCTGCCTCCTCGGGTCTCCGGATCGTCTCCTTGCCGCCAGCGACCTCCCGCCGCTGGTTTCCATCGCCATCAACGGAAATCTGCTCCGCCGTTGCCGCCGTAGCAAACTCCCGCTGAACTAGGGTATGGGTTTGACTCTTTGTGCTATTTCCTTACTCCGATTCATAGCACATTGCTTTGCCATGATCTTTACCATGTATGAGAACATTCTATCCAAAGAAAACATCCTTTAGGTCAGATTTGATTCGAAAATTTAGGGTTAGGTTTCCGCCGAACTCATCTCGGACCAACCGAGTTGTAGAAATCGGTCTCACCGATTTGGCTTAGGCCATTGCACATGCATTTTCGGTCTGACCGAAAATTGCAAATCGGTGTGACCAAGATCGATTCTCTGTGAAACCCTAGTAGTCTCGGTGCCACCGAACTATGACTCGGTCTGACCAAGTTCACTAGTTTAGGTTCCAAAATTGCTTCGGTATCACCGAGTCTAACAAATCGGTAGCTTTGAAATGTTTTCTATGGAGAGCTAAAACTAAGTTTTTGAGTCATCTGTTTTGCAAAAACTATGCACTTTGTGACGCTCATCCACTCTACCTCATCTATATCTATTCACAGGGTTTGCTGTCAGTGAGATTGCCAAGATGTCTGACCAGTGTGACAGTCAGAATAGATCTGAAGAACAGATTCAATTGAGTGAGGGTTCTGATCCCTCAAGCAACTATGATGAGGGCAGCAGGAGCACACCTAGAACTTGCCCAAGGCAGCCACCAGGTCAAGGAAGAAGAGAACCTCAGATTCCGAGGATGAGGATTATGTGGCTGTAGAAGAAGAAGTCAGCTCAAAGAAGAAAGTCTTGAAGAAAGAGTATGGCTCAGCTGCGACAACAAAGCCAGGCTTGAACAAGAAGGCACCAACAAAAAGGATTCCCATGTCTAAGGCCAGAGCCTCCACTCAAGAAACTATGGAGTTCACTCTTGAACCCAAAGAGGCTGGAGATGGCAAGAAGAGGAAGGAGAGGGTTAATAAGACCACTGCCAGAGTCCTTGGGAGATCATCCATGTTTAAAGATCTAGCAGAAGAGGAGGAAGAGGACGTTGCACCAGCACCAAAGTCCCAAAAGCTTATGGGAGATGCAATCAAGTCAGGAGCTGCCACATCAAAGCCCAAAACTGCTCCCAAAGCAACATCTCAAGATCAGAAGTCTAAGCCCGAGAGAAGCACCAGAAATATTCCTGCAGAAGAAAAGAACAAGGCCCCAGTGCCTGAAGCTGAAGAAGAGGATGATGAATCCCTTGTATGGAGGAAACTGAAACCAAGATTCTAGACCACAATGATGCTCATCCTGTGGCTGAGGACATGCATATTAGGAAAGATGCAGGACTAAGATTGTGGAGACAGTCTAATCCCTATGCTGTGAGGAGGAGGACTGCAGTTGATTAGAGGTTTCACACCAAGGAACAATGTAACGCCCCGATACCGATGCGCCAAGTGTCTTCCAGTTATTCGCTGTTGTTGCCTTGTCATTCGCTTGCGTGTTGTATCTTGCCATGTCATCATGTGCATTGCATCATCATGTTTTCAAAACTTGCATCTGTCTGGGTTCCCCCAGTTCCGCCCGTTGTCCGTTCTGAGCCCAGACACATTTGCACGCGCCCGTGGCACCTCTGAAATAGTATTTTTTATAAGTGGTTGGAAAATGTTCTTGGAATGGGTTGAAAGTTGGCATGCAGTGTTGTTATAGTGTAGATAGGCCGCCTGCCAAGTTTCATCGCATTCGGAGTCCGTTTGACTCCCCAACGGATAACTATAGCGACAATATAGTCGGTCAAATCGTCGAACGTTTTCAGTCTCCCAAAATTGTTACCGGGCTTTCCCTCTCTTTCCTCCCTAGACCGTATACACAGTCCACTACCTACCGCCAGGCCCAACCTAAGCTCTCTCGTCAGCCTGCGGCCCTCCGCGCGTGAGCGTCCGAAACTTCTCCGAACCCGACCTAGCCAGTCGTCACCGTTGGATTCAGATCATCCCCAAACATCCGTAAAATATCTGCGTTTCTCCTTTGGGCTCCCTAACCCATTTATTCCGGACCGCCCGATCGCAATGGGAGGATCCAAATCATTCCCCTTTTGTACATATATAGACCCCTAATCCATTTTTAGACCCAAACTCTAAATCCTAGGACATTTGTCCCCCCTACCGTCGCCAACTACACCCTTCCCCCTCCTCGGATCAGCCGCCGCCACCCACTCACCAAATCCCCCTCGGGATCCATCCCTCCCCAACCATCGCTCGCCACCTACAGCCTCCAGATCCCCTCGCCCTCCACCCCGCTCGATCTAGCGCCTCCCTGTTGATACGTCTCCAACGTATCTATAATTTTTGATTGTTCCATGCTATTATATTATCTGTTTTGGATGTTAATGGGCTTTATTTTACACTTTTATATTATTTTTGGGACTAACCTACTAAGCCAAGGCCCAGTGCAAATTGTTGTTTTTTTGGCCTATTTCAGTGTTTTACAGAAAAGGAATATCAAACAGAATCCAAACGGAATGAAACCTTCGGGAGAGTTATTTTTGGAACAAACGTGATCCAGAGGACTTGGAGTGGACATCGTGAAACAAACAAGGAGTCCACGAGGCAGGGGGCATGCCTACCCCCCTGGGCGCGCCCTCCCCCCTCGTGGGCCCCTCGTAGCTCAACCGACCTACTTCTACCTCCTATATATACTCATATACCCTGAAAACAACCAGGAGCACCACGAAACCCTATTTCCACCACCGTAACCTTCTGTACCCAAGAGATCCCATCTTGGGGCCTTTTCCGAAGCTCCTCCGGAGGGGGCATCGATCACGGAGGGCCTCTATGTCAACTCCATGGCCTCTCCGGTGATGTGTGAGTTGTTTACTTCAGACCTTCGGGTCCATAGTTATTAGCTAGATGGCTTCTTCTCTCTCTTTGAATCTCAATACAAAGTTCTCCTCGATCTTCTTGGAGATCTATTCGATGTAACTCTTTTTGCGGTGTGTTTGTCGAGATCCGATGAATTGTGGGTTTATGATCAAGTCTATCTATGAACAATATTTGATTCTTCTCTGAAATCTTTTATGTATGATTATTTATCTTTGCAAGTCTCTTCGAATTATCAGTTTGGTTTGGCCTACTAGATTGATCATTCTTGCAATGGGAGAAGTGCTTAGCTTTGGGTTCAATCTTGCGGTGCTTGATCCCACTGACAGAAAGGGAAACGACACGTATTGTATTGTTGCCATCGAGGATAAAAAGATGGGGTTTATATCATATTGCCTGAGTTTATCCCTCTACATCATGTCATCTTACCTAATGTGTTACTCTGTTCTTATGAACTTAATACTCTAGATGCATGTGGGATAGCGGTCGATGTGCGGAGTAATAGTAGTAGATGGAGGCAGGAGTCGGTCTACTTGTCACTGACGTTATGCCTATATACATGATCATGCCTAGATATTCTCATAATTATTCACTTTTCTATCAATTGCTCGACAGTAATTTGTTCACCCACCGTAATACTTATGCTATCTTGAGAGAAGCCACTAGTGAAACCTATGGCCCCCGGGTCTATTCTCCATTATATTAATCTTCCGTTAACAAGCTATTTCTATTATCTTTTATTTTGCAATCTTCACTTTTAATCTTTATCATAAAAATACCAAAAATATTATCTTATCATCTCTATCAGATCTCACTCTCTTAAGTGACCGTGAAGGGATTGAAAACCCCTTTATCGCATTGGTTGCGAGGTTCTTATTTGTTTGTGTAGGTACGAGGGACTTGCGTGTGGCCTCCTACTGGATTGATACCTTGGTTCTCAAAAACTGAGGGAAATACTTACACTACTTTGCTGCATCACCCTTTCCTCTTCAAGGGAAAACCAACGAAGTGCTCAAGAGGTAGCAAGAAGGGTTTCTGACGCCGTTGCCGGGGAGTCTACACACAAGTCAAAACATACCAAGTACCCATCACAAACTCTTATCCCTCGCATTACATTATTTGCCATTTGCCTCTCGTTTTCCTCTCCCCCACTTCACCCTTGTCGTTTTATTCGCACTTCTTCTGTTCGTCTTTTCGTTTGCTTTGATGTCTTACTTGGCTAGTTTGCTCGTTTGTTTGGAATAATTGTTTATTTATTGCTAAACAGAGAACCTAAGATCTATGGATCCTCATCCGCTTGCTAATCTTTTTAAGAGATCCAATTATGATGAACCAATTGCTAGTGAGTTTTGTGCACTAGATTATCTTTATGAAGTTTTGCTTGAAATCCGTGAATCTGAAAATTGCGATGAAGTACTTTATGAAGTGATTCACGCTAGATCTTTGAATAAAAAGCATGATTGCAATGATGATATTATAAACTCTATTAATGTCAATTGTGCTAATAGTATGCAAAACCCTAAGCTTGGGGATGCTAGTTTTGCTATGTCCACTACTTGTTGGAATGATCATGATTGGGGTGATTCTTTTTACGATCTTGAAAATTTACTTACTCCCCATGATGAATATGAGAATGATAATAATATTTGTAATAATATTGAAAGTGGGTTTGGAAGAGTGTCGACTTTAGATCCCACATATTTGGAGAATATTCAATCTTGTGAATTTTTTGATAAAAGTGGGTTTGGAGAGGTCATGACTTTAGTTAATGTTAATCCACTATTTTGGAAGAGTGTAAACTTTGAATGCATGTGGATCATGTTGAGAATATTGTATGTGATAGCTATATTGTTGAATTTGATCATGATCCTACATGTAATTATTATGAGAAAGGAAAATATGGTTGTAGAAATTTTCATGTTACTAAATTACCTCTCGTTATGTTGAGATTGCTATTGTTTCTTTCCGCTTCCTTTCATATGCTAGTTTTTGTTTGCCTTGATAATTTGTTTTCTTATAAAATACCTATGCATAGGAAGTATGTTAGACTTAAGTGTGTTTGTCACATGTTTCATGATGCTCTCTTTGTGCTGCAATTCTTGTCTTTCATGTGAGCATCATTAAAATTATCAAGGCCTAGCTAAAAGGCTTTAAAGAAAAGCGCTTGTTGGGAGGCAACCCAATATTTTTTACTTGCCGTTATTAAATAAATAATTCATCTAGCCTCTGTTTAGATGTGGTTTTATGCTTTCAATTAGTGTTTGTGCCAAGTAGAATCTTTGGGAAGACTTGGGGAAAGTCTTTGCGATCTTGCTGTAAAAAACAGAAACTTTAGCGCTCACGAGATTTGCTGCCATTTTTTTACTGGTGAGTGATATTTAGTTAATTCTTTTTGCAGACGATTAATGGATAAATTCCTCACGTCCAGAAATTTATTTTAGAATTTTTGGGGTTCCATAAGTATTCGAAACCTATAGATTACTACAGACTGTTCTGTTTTTGACAGATTCTGTTTTTCGTGTGTTGTTTGCTTATTTTGATGAATCTATGGCTAGTAATAGAGTTTATGAACCATAGAAAAGTTGTAATACAGTAGGTGTAACACCCATATAAATAAAGAATGAGTTCATTACAGTACCTTGAAGTGGTGGTTTGTTTTCTTTTACTAACGGAGCTCATGAGATTTTCTGTTTAAGTTTTGTGTTGTGAAGTTTTAAGTTTTGGGTAAGGATTTGATGGATTATGGAACAAAGATAGGCAAGAGCCTAAGCTTGGATATGCCCATGGCACCCCAAGGTAAAATTCAAGGACAACCAAAATCCTAAGCTTGGGGATGCCCCAGAAGGCATCCCCTCTTTCGTCTTCGTCCATCGGTAACTTTACTTGGAGCTATATTTTTATTCACCACATGATATGTGTTTTGCTTGGAGCGTCTTGTATGATTTGAGTATTTTCTTTTTAGTATAACACAATCATCCTTGCTGTACACACCTTTTGGGAGAGATACACATGAATTGGAATTTATTAGAATACTCTATGTGCTTCACTTATATCTTTTGAGCTAGATAATTTTGCTCTAGTGCTTCGCTTATATCCTTTAGAGCATGATGGTTGTTTTATTTTATAGAAATTATTGATCTCTCATGCTTCACTTATATTATTTTGAGAGTCCTTTAGAACAGCATGGTAATTTTCTTTGGTTATGAATTTAGTCCTAATATGATAGCATCCAAGATCGGTATAATAAAAACTATCATAAAAAGTGCATTGAATACTATGAGAAGTTTGATACTTGATGATTGTTTTGAGATATGGAGATGGTGATATTAGAGTCATGCTAGTTGAGTAGTTGTGAATTTGAGAAATACTTGTTCTAAAGTTTGTGATTCCCGTAGCAAGCACGTATGGTGAACCGTTATGTGATGAAGTCGGAGCATGATTTATTTATTGATTGTCTTCCTTATGAGTGGCGGTCGGGGACGAGCGATGGTCTTTTCATACCAATGTATCCCCTAGGAGCATGCACGTTGTACTTTGTTTCGATAACTAATAAATTTTTGCAATAAGTATGTGAGTTCTTTATGACTAATGTTGAGTCCATGGATCATACACACTCTCACCCTTCCACCATTGCTAGCCTCTCTAGTACCGCGCAACTTTCGCCGGTACCATAAACCCACCATACACCTTCCTAAAAACATCTACCATACCTACCTATTATGGCATTTCCATAGCCATTCCGAGATATATTGCCATGCTACTTTCCACCGTTTCGTTTGTTATGACACACTTCATTATTGTCATATTGCTTTGCATGATCATGTAGTTGACAGCGTATTTGTGGCAAAGCCACCATTCATAATTCTATCATACATGTCACTCATGAGTCATTGCATATCCTGGTACACCGTTGGAGGCATTCACATAGAGTCACATTTTGTTCTAAGTTTCGAGTTGTAATTCTTGAGTTGTAAGTAAATAAAGTGTGATGATCATCATTATTAGAGCATTGTCCCAAGTGAGGAAAGGATGATGGAGACTATGATTCCCCCACAAGTCGGGATGAGAATCAGGACGAAAAAAAGAGGTCATAAAAAAGGAGAAAAGAAGGCCCAAATAAAAAAATGAGAGAAAAAGAGAGAAGGGACAATGTTACTATCCTTTTTCCACAGTTGTGCTTCAAAGTGGCACCATGATCTTCATGATAGAGAGTCTCATATGTTATCACTTCCATATACTAGTGGGAATTTTACGTTATAGAACTTGGCTTGTATATTCCAATGATGGGCTTCCTCAAAATGCCCTAGGTCTTCGTGAGCGAGCAAGTTGGATGCACGCCCACTTAGTTTCTTTTGAGCTTTCATACACTTATAGCTCTAGTGCATCCATTGCATGCAAATCCCTACTCACTCACATTGATATCAATTAATGGGAATCTCAATAGCCCGTTGATACGCCTAGTTGATGTGAGACTATCTTCTCCCTTTTTGTCTTCTCCACAACCACCATTCTATTCCATATATAGTGCTATGTCCATGGCTCAGGCTCATGTATTGCGTGAAGATTGAAAAAGTTTGAGAACATCAAAAGTATGAAACAATTGCTTGGCTTGTTATCGGGGTTGTGCATGATTTAAATACTTTGTGTGGTGAAGATAGAGCATAGCCAGACTATATGTTTTTGTAGGGATAACTTTCTTTGGCCATGTTATTTTGAGAAGACATAATTGCTTAGTTAGTATGCTTGAAGTATTATTATTTTTATGTCAATATTAAACTTTTGTCTTGAATCTTTCGGATCTGAATATTCATGCCACAATAAAGGGAATTAAGAATTATGCTAGGTAGCATTCCACATCAAAAATTCTATTTTTATCATTTACCTACTCGAGGACGAGCAGGAATTAAGCTTGGGGATGCTTGATACGTCTCCGACGTATCTATATTTTTTGATTGTTCCATGCTATTATATTATCTATTTTGGATGTTAATGGGCTTTGTTTTACACTTCTATATTATTTTTGGGACTAACATACTAACCCAAGGCCCAGTGCAAATTGCTGTTTTTTTGCCTATTTCAGTGTTTCGTAGAAAAGGAATATCAAACGGAATGAAACCTTTGGGAGAGTTATTTTTGGAACAAACGTGATCCAGAGGACTTGGAGTGGACGTCAAGAAACAAACGAGGAGTCCACGAGGCAGGGGGCACGCCTACCCCCCCTCGTGGGCCCGTCGTGTCTCAACCGACCTACTTCTTCCTCCTATATATACTCATATACCCTGAAAACAACCAGGAGCACCACGAAACCCTATTTCCACCGCAACAACCTTCTGTACCCAAGAGATCCCATCTTGGGGCCTTTTCCGGAGCTCCGCCGGAGGGGGCATCGATCACAGAGGGCCTCTACGTCAACTCCATGGCCTCTCCGGTGATGTGTGAGTAGTTTACTTCAGACCTTCGGGTCCATAGTTATTAGCTAGATGGTTTCTTCTCTCTCTTTGAATCTCAATATAAAGTTCTCCTCGATCTTCTTGGAGATCTATTCGATGTAACTCTTTTTGCGATGTGTTTGTCGAGATCCGATGAATTGTGGGTTTATGATCAAGTCTATCTATGAACAATATTTGATTCTTCTCTGAAATCTTTTATGTATGATTGGTTATCTTTGCAAGTCTCTTCGAATTATCAGTTTGGTTTGGCCTACTAGATTGAGCGTTCTTGCAATGGGAGAAGTGCTTAGCTTTGGGTTCAATCTTGCGGTGCTCGATCCCAGTGACAGAAAGGGAACCGACACGTATTGTATTGTTACCATCGAGGATAAAAAGATGGGGTTTATATCACATTGCTTGAGTTTATCCCTCTACATCATGTCATCTTACCTAATGTGTTACTCTGTTCTTATGAACTTAATACTCTAGATGCATGCTGGATAGCGATCGATGTGTGGAGTAATAGTAGTAGATGCAGGCAGGAGTCGGTCTACTTGTCACGGACGTGATGCCTATATACATGATCATGCCTAGATATTCTCATAATTATTCACTTTTCTATCAATTGCTCGACAGTAATTTGTTCACCCACCGTAATACTTATGCTATCTTGAGAGAAGCCACTAGTGAAACCTATGGCCCACGGGTCTATTCTCCATTATATTAATCTTCCGTTAACAAGCTATTTCTATTATCTTTTATTTTGCAATCTTTAATTTTAATCTTTATCATAAAAATACCAAAAATATTATCTTACCATCTCTATCAGATCTCACTCTCCTAAGTGACCGTGAAGGGATTGACAACCCCTTTATCGCGTTGGTTGCGAGGTTCTTATTTGTTTGTGTAGGTACGAGGGACTTGCATGTGGCCTCCTACTGGATTGATACCTTGGTTCTCAAAAACTTAGGGAAATACTTATGCTACTTTGCTGCATCACCCTTTCCTCTTCAAGGGAAAACCAACGCAGTGCTCAAGAGGTAGCACCTGTCCTCTCCATCGCCTCCTCCCCGCATCCAGCCGCTGAGCCATCCGGATGCCGCCGCTGCTCCTGTCCCTGAGCCACTAGAGCACCGCCCCGCTTCTGCCTCCTTGTTCGAGCGCCGCTGGAGTTGCTCCGTCTGTCATGCCTCACGTGCATGGTGATAACCCCAGTGTGCTGCGCACGCCCGTTCCCCTCTTCTCTTCTCTCTCTCCCGACTTCTCTCTCTCATGCGGCTCTCTTTCTCTCTGTACCGCTGCAACAGGGACCGCCATGGCCATGGATGCCGTCTGCCATCCGCCACCTCCAGCTCGAATCTCCGATGCGCCCAAGCCTCGGAGGCGACCGGATCCGGCCCGGATCGACCTCCCCAAGCCCCCAACACCGGCCTCCCCTACTTCTGCGTGCGGGGACGATGATGACTAGTGCCAGCTCTCCTGCTCACCCTCTGCTTCTCGCGTTGGACGACCCCAGTGCCAAGTCCCTCTTTGCCATTGACTGGTCCTCACTCGATCTGGTCGAGTCATCGACCCGGACGCAGCCGCGCATGCCTAGCTCCCTTCGCTCGTTGACCTCGGCCTCCTCAAGCCCGGCGCCGCCAAACTGCTTCCTTTGCTTCATCCAGGACGAACGCTCGCTCGCGTGTGTTGACCGTGTCCCACTGCATCAACCACGACCCCCAAGCAGGCCTCTTCACCCGCTCGCCCGCTAGGCCGACCTGCCTTGGCCTCTCCATCGATCTGGGCTTGGCCCATGGTGAGCCACCCACAGTCCTGAGCCTAGTCCGCCCGGCATATCGCCCAGTTCTTGTTTTTTTCTAGTCCTGCGAATTTGTCTAACTATCCAGGGATTTGCAGATTTGCAGAAAAGTCCCTCTAGATCCTGCATTTCATATCTCTCAAACTATGCATCATATGTAAAAGCATTAAATATGAAAAATGCTTAGAATTTCATCTAGATTCATAATATGCCTCTTTCATCCATGTTAAACTTTTTTAAATTGTTGTTTGCTTTAATTTGCTTAAATAGCATGTTAAAATGGTTTATTTCATAACTAGTTAACCGTAGCTCGGATTTAAATAAACTTTATATGAAAAAGGGGTAGAAAAATGCATAGACTAACATGGTAGCACTACTTTGCATGTTTAACAACTCTAAAATATGGTTTAGGGCAGAACAATACCAAACCTAAAATATGCACATGAGGATTTTCTGGAATTGTTGTTTGTTATTTCCGGCCTCATTTAAACTTGCATAGATAGGTAGTTTTAATATGCTTCACCCTTTGCCATGTTTAATAACATTTAATATTGTTGGGTACATAACTGAGAGAGAACTAAATAAGTCATGTGGTGTTTCGTCAATATGCAACTCGCTGCATATGGAGCTCCACTTAATTTGTAGTATTGTTTGGGCACTTTGCCATGCGATGCCTCATTAAACCGGACATGCATCATACTTGGTTGTGCATCATGTCATGTTTATGTGTTGGTTGTTTACTATGTTGCTTGCTTCTTTCCGGGTTGCTTCTCTCGTTAGCTTCGGTTTTGTTCCGAAGTTGTGAGGATTCGTTCGACTACGTTGGGTCGTCTACTTCTTGGACTCGTTCTTCTTCCTTGCGGGATTTCAGGCAAGATGACCATACCCTCGAAATCACTTCTATCTTTGCTTGCTAGTTGTTCGTTCTATCGCTATGTCGCGCTACCTACCACTTGTTATATCATGCCTCCCATATTACCATGTCAAGCCTCTAACCCACCTTCCTAGCAAACCGTTGTTTGGCTAAGTTACCGATTTTGCTTAGCTCCTCTTATAGCGTTGTTAGTTGCAGGTGAAGTTGAAGTTTGTTCCATGTTGGAACATTGATATGTTGGGATATCACAATATCTCTTATTTTAATTAATGCGTCTATATACTTGGTAAAGGGTGGAAGGCTCGGCCTTATGCATGGCGTTTTGTTCCACTCTTGCCGCCTTAGTTTCCGTCATACCAGTGTTATGTTCCTTGATTTTGCGTACCTTACGCGGTTGGGTGTTATGGGAACCCCTTGATAGTTTGCTTTGAATAAAACTCCTCCATCAAGGCCCAACCTTGGTTTTTAACATTTGCCACCACCACCTATTATTTTTCCCTTGGGAGTCATGCTCCTGAGGGTCATATTTATTTTAATCGCCCGGGCCAGTGCTCTTCCGAGTGTTGATCCAACCTGTCAACCGCCGGTGGCCACCAGGGGGAACTCTGGGCTGGCCTACCAGAAGTTTGGACAATCTGGTGTGCCCAGAGAACGAGATATGTGCAGCTCCTATCGGGATTTGTCGGCACATTCGGGTGGCTTTGCTGGTCTTGTTTTACCATTGTCGAAATGTCTTGTAACCGGGATTCCGAGACTGGTCGGATCTTTCCGGGAGAAGGAATATCCTTCGTTGACTGTGAGAGCTTGTGATGGGCTAAGTTGGGAAACCCCTACAGGGTTCTAACTTTCGAAAGCTGTGCCCGCAGTTATGTAGCAGATGGGAATTTGTTAATGTTCGGTTGTAGAGAACTTGACACTTGACTTAATTAAAATGCATCAACCTCATGTGTAGCCATGATGGTCTCTTTTTGGCGGAGTCCGGGAAGTGAACACGGTCTTGTGTTATGTTTGTTTGTAAATAGTTTCATGATCACTTCTTGATCACTTCTAGCTTCTCGACCATTGCGTTTCTTCTCTTCTCGCTCTTATTTGCATATGTTAGCCACCATATATGCTTAGTGCTTGCTGCAGCTCCACCTCATTACCTTATCCTACCCATAAGCTTAAATAGTCTTGATCTCGCGGGTGTGAGACTGCTGAGTCCTCGTGACTCACAGATACTTAAAAATAGTTGTAGGTTTTGATGATACTAGTGCAGGTGACGCAACCAAGCTCAAGTGGGAGCTCGATGAAGATCTTGATCGTTGTTTTGTGTCTTTTCCAGTTGATCAGTAGTGGAGCCCAGTTGGGACGATCGGGGATCTAGCATTTGGGGTTGTCTTCTTTTATTTTGGTTCCGTAGTCGGACCTTGATTGTACTCTGGATGATGCATGATTTATTTATGTATTGTGTGAAGTGGCGATGGTAAGACAACTCTTTATCCCTCTCTTATTCAGTACATGGGATTGTGTGAAGATTTGCCCTCTTGCGACAAAACCACCATGCAGTTATGCCTCTAAGTCGTGCCTCGACACGTGGGAGATATAGCCGCATCGTGGGTGTTACAAGTTGGTAATCAGAGACATCCCTGACTTAGGATCCCCCTGCTTGATCGAATCGATGACGTTGTTGAGTCTAGAACAAAATGTTTTGAGTCTTAGGATTATATATATCGGAGAGTAGGATTCTTTTTACTCCTCAGTCCCTTCGTCGCTCTGGTGAGGCCTCCTGACGTAGAAGTTTTGACTTTCCTCTCCTCAAATTTCATGAATTTGTTTTAGGATCACGCGGGTTGGAATTGTTCCGATAGTCTTGTGACAAGAACATTGTTCTTGGTGCCTCCTGACATTTAGGGGTTGTGGCAGTGTCCCGGGGAGTTGAGCTCAGAGGTGTTGTCGTCACAATTTTATCGTTGCAGTTCTTGAATACCTGAGTTCGTCGACATCGAAAATCTCTTTTATGCAGTTGTTGGTGAGATAACCTCGACGCCACCCAGTACTGGGGCGGGAGTTCGGGAGTATTGCGATAACTCGTATAATGGATGCTTTTCGAAGGTTGAGGTACATGATTTCCGAAGGTTTCTTGGTTATGTCTTGATGGATGGATACAGCTGGATGTAGGGATTGTTAGTTTGGGTGAGATATTATGCTTCCCCTGTATCCCCAACACCTGATTGCATAACCATAAAGTTTTGGGAGTTTATAGGTGGGAATTCAAGTAGCTCCTGGGATATCTTTCCGACAGATGCATGATATGAGATTGGGGTTCGACGCCTAGTGGTCCGCCTATCCACGGTTGGTTTTACAGTGGTCTCATTGTGTCTTAAAGAGTCCTTGGCTATGCTGACTCGGGGACGCTTCGTATGTCTTGTGCACTGCCTTGTACATGATGGTGCTGTACGATCGATCCCATGTAGACCCCACCATGAAAACTTCGGACGAAATCTCTATCATATGTTTTTCCGGCTTATTTTGTAAGCCAATCCTTTGTTTTGTTTTGGTTTGTGGTATTCGAGTTACTTCAATGTCAACTGTTGAATCCATACCTTTCTAAGTGGTGCTCTCATATTTTATGGGAATACTAATCCTTCTTGATCATCGAGTTTGTCATCTCAATTTCTTCTCAACCGGTTTAATTTTCTTCAAGTGGATCCGATCATTTCAACATTCGCAAGATCACCTCTCAGTTTTCCCAACGTTGTTCGTTTCATCCGTCCCCAAGTTGCCTTTGTTTTTCCCGCCCTCCCACCCTTTTTCTTCAAGGACTCAGATTTCCTACTCAAGTATCGTTTTATTGATGGGAAGTCTCTCCATTCTTTTCTGTCAATGTTCTAATTCGGTGATTCTCAGTAAGATACTAAGGAAGCTTCAAGTTCATCATTCTTCATTCTTTTCCTTATTCGATGGATTCAATTCAAGCTTTGTCGATCATATCTTTTGCTCATTTCAAATGTTTTTCCATACCGGTGCACGTCCTAATCATTCTTCGCTTGCTATTCCATTGTTCCGGAGTGTTGGATATATCTCAGAAGATTCTCGTTTTCCATTCTTAATCCCTTCAAGCTAATTCAAGGTTGTTATCTCATTCAAGCCATTTAAATCAACCTGTGCAATCTCCCTTTCAAGTAATCGTCCAACGGTGTATCTTTGAGTGGGCCCTAACCCACAGGTCTTTTCCCAGGATCTTACCTGACTCTTCTAATTTTCCCGGAGCTATTCTCAAATTCATTTCAAAGTTTGACGTAAGAATGAGTTATCATCAGTCAAATGTCTTTCTCCTAGATCTTTCAAATTCTTGTCATCGTTGGTTCATCATTTCTAGTCTTCATTGTTCCAGAGTGGCTCATCAATTGTCTTGGTGGTTCTCATCATCTTTCTCAACATTTGAAGACCGAAGAAGAGTTTCTCCTCCAAATCTTACCCATTCTTCCAAAGATGCAAAGTTTAAGCTTGTTGCCATCGTCTCATAATTGTTTGCGATTGTGAGAATTCTTTTCACCCATCTGGAGCAATTCAGGAGTCTTTTCAGTTTGATTCTCCGGATCCCATCATCTCTGAATTATTCATTCCAGCTTTCAACTCTCGTTCTCCAAATCTTACCGGTGCATCATTCAAGTATACTCTAGTCCTCTCATCATCTCTTCATTCTCATGTATCTAAATTCTCTCAAGTATCTTCATTAGCTTTCTAATTCTTACGGTGGTTCGTTCAAGATTTCTCTTCCTTCGTTATCATATCAATTTATTTGTTGTTTCAATCCTACCGGTGGCTCGTTGAAGACCTTCTCAAGTTCACGCTATATCTCTCTTAATCCTTTCTACGAGAATAAGTTGTATGCAATCCGTTTGCTCGTCATCAATATAAATTGGTGAAGGATACACATAATGTAATTCTTATTATTGTTTCATCCAAGTGATCTAGTTTCTTCGTTCTAGAGTTGTTCATCATGTCACATTTCTTGGTTCGAGATGCTTCATCTTTCTTTTCCGGAGTTCCAAGTTTTCTCGGTTACATCATCGCGAAGCTCCATCTAAATCATTGCAAGGCTTCACCTTGTGTTTTCAACTTCTCTTTCTTTCTATCATCCTTTTATTACCGGAGTTCTTCATGGAGGCTCTACATGGTAGTTCGTCAAGGATTCCTTTCATTCTTCAATTGTTATTTAAGATTTCTCTCGAAGTGATGATCCGCCAAGCTATACTCAAAATTTAACAGGGTGCTCAACACATGTTTTGTTTTGGGGAGTTCAGGCATTCTTCATCTTACATTCAAGTGCAATTATTTCTACCTTATCTTTTGAGGTGGTGTTATGTCATTCTTAACAATTTCCTTTCGTGTTTCATGATTTGCAAGTTGTTAAGAATGAGATATTTTAAACCCATCATTTTCCCTTCGTTCAGGAGATCCTTTGCAACCCATCAATCTCTTCTTTGGAGTTATCTTGGGTTATATTTCACCTAAAGCCTTCCCTAAGGAATGTTGCTATTGTGGTGCTTATCAATGATCCAAGTTATCTCTCTATCATCTTGGTGGAAGAAGTTTTTTTTCATCTCGTTGGTGTTATGAATGATATTATTTGTTTCCGTAGTGGTAGAATTTCGCCTCAATTTTGAGAATTTTTCCATAAGCTCACTACAAGATTATTTGTTTCTTTGTTGGGTTTCCAGCAACTCTGTTATAACCTTCTTGGAAGGGTGCTTTCCAAACTCAATTGTGGTAGAAGTTGGCATTTTCTTCTCCATTCTGTTATTGCACTGATATATCTTCTATTCTTCCTTCCGGAGGCATTGTGATGTTGCTCTCTTCACTCATCATCTCGGATTGTGAGGACCGTGTTATATTCGTGCTTATCCATTCAACCGGATTGTCGTGTCCTTCATTCAAGTTCTCCAATCTTATCAAGTTTTGCCTCCCTTCTCAACCGAAGTGCTATCTGAAATCATTCTTACCCCTTGTGCCATTCTTTTAATTGTTTTGGAGGCAGTGTGTTGTTGATTTCGTCAAGTATCATCCAATCTTGCCAAGTTCATGTTCAATTCCTTCCATTTACAGTCGGAGTGTTGTCCAAATTATATCATTCTTATTCCTTCTCTATCTTGTTTTAACCGGAGTGTTGTGTCATCTCTTTAATTTCTTTTCATCTTATCAAGTTTTATTCTCTTTTCTATCGGATTGTTGTCCAAATTCTGGCATTCGTGCTCCTTGGCTATCTCATTATACTGGTGTGGTCATATTCTTTTGGTTTTTGAAGCTCTTATTTCATGTCTTTCAACCTACAAGGTTCTCGTAAGGTTCCTTGTTTCTATTTTCTAACGGAGTGTTTTCAACTTTGTTCATCTTTGTTGTATTCTTTCTTTCAATTTGTTCAACCTCGCAAGGTTCTTTGGTTTCACTCATTTGTCAAAGAAGCAACTTAGTTTTAACTCTTCCCTTTCAATTTGTTCAACCTCGCAAGGTTCTTTGGTTTCACTCATTTGTTCAACTTCCATTTTCCCCCGGTGCCATCCTAGATCTTGGGACGAGATCCTCTTGTAGTGGTGGAGTGTTGTAACGCCCCGAGACCGATGCGCCAGGTGTCTTCCAGTTATTCGCTGTTGTTGCCTTGTCATTCACTTGCGTGTTGTATCTTGGCATGTCATCATGTGCATTGCATCATCATGTTTTCAAAACTTGCATCCGTCCTGGTTCCCCCAGTTCCGTCCGTTGTCCGTTCTGAGCCCAGACACATTTGCACGCGCCCGCGGCACCTTTGAAATAGTATTTTTTTTATAAGTGGCCGGAAAATGTTCTCGGAATGGGTTGAAAGTTGTCATGCGGTGTTTTTATAGTGTAGATAGGCCGCCTGCCAAGTTTCATCGCATTCAGAGTCCGTTTGACGCCCCAACGGATAACTATAGCGATAATATAGTCGGTCAAATCGTCGGACGTTTTCGGTCTCCCAAAACTGTTACCGGGCTTTCCCTCTCTTTCCTCCCAAGACCGTCTACACAGTCCACTACCTACCACCAGGCCCAACCTAACCTCTCTCGTCAGCCCGTGGCCCTCCTCGCGTGAGCGTCCAAAACTTCTCCGAACCCGACCTAGCCAGTCGTCACCGTTGGATTCATATCATCCCCAAACATCCGTAAAATATCTGCATTTCTCCTTTGGACTCCCTAACCCATTTATTCTAGACCGCACGATCACGATCGGAGGATCCAAATCATTCCCCTTTTGTACATATATATACCCTTAATCCATTTTTAGACCCAAACCCTAAATCCTAGGACATTTGTCCCCCTACTGCCTCCAACTACACCCTTCCCCCTCCTCGGATCAGCCGCCGCCACCCACTCACCAAATCTCCCTCGGGATCCATCCTTCCCCAACCATCGCTCGCCACCTACAGCCTCCAGATCCCCTCGCCCTCCACCTCGCTCGATCCAGCGCCTCCCTGTCCTCTCCATCGCCTCCTCCCCGCGTCCAGCCGCTGAGCCATCCGGATGCCGCCGCCGCTCCTGTCCCTGAGCCACTGGAGCACCGCCCCGCTTCTGCCTCCTCATTCGAGCGCCACTGGAGTCGCTCCGTCCGTCATGCCTCGCGTGCATGGTGAGAACCCCGGTGAGCTGCGTACGCCCATTCCCCTCTTCTCTTCTCTCTCTCCCGACTTCTCTCTCACGCGGCTCTCTTTCTCTGTGTACCGCTGCAACAGGGAGCCGCCAGGGCCATGGATATCGTCCGCCGCCTCCAGCTCGAAGCTCCGGTGGCCCAAGCCTCGGAGGCGTCCGGATCCGGCCCGAATCGACCTCCCCAAGCCCCCAACACCGGTCTCCCCTGCTTCTGCATGCGGGGATGATGATGACCAGTGCCAACTCTCCTGCTCACCCTTTGCTTCCCGCATTGGACGACCCCAGCGCCAAGTCCCTCTTCGCTATTGACTGGTCCTCGCTCGATCTGCTCGAGTCATCGACCCGGATGCAGCCGCGCAGGCCTAGCTCCCTTCGCTCGTTGACATCGGCCTCCTCAAGCCCGGCGCCGCCAAACTGCTTCCTTTGCTTCATCCAGGACGAGCGCTCGCCCGCGTGCGTTGACCGCATCCCGCAGCATCGACCGCGACCCCCAAGCAGGCCTCTTCACCTGCTCGCCCGCAAGGCCGGCCTGCCTTGGCCTCTCCTTCGATCTGAGCTTGGCCCATGGTGAGCCACCCACAATCCTGAGCCCAGTCCGCCCGAGATGCGGCCCAATTCCTGTTTTTTTCAGTCCTGTGAATTTGTCTAATTATCCAGGGATTTGCAGATTTGCAGAAAAGTCCCTCTAGATCATGCATTTCATATCTCACAAACTATGCATCATATGTAAAAACTTTAAATATGAAAAATTCTTAGAATTTCATCTAGATTCATAATATGCCTCTTTCATCCATGTTAAACTTGTTTAAATTGTTGTTTGCTTTAATTTGCTTAAATAGCATGTTAAAATGGTTTATTTCATAACCAGTTAACCGTAGCTCAGATTTAAATAAACTTTATATGTAAATGGGGTAGAAAAATGCATATATTAACATGGTAGCACTACTTTGCATGTTTAACAACTCTAAA
Source organism: Triticum urartu (assembly GCF_056163025.1). Lineage (NCBI taxonomy): Eukaryota > Viridiplantae > Streptophyta > Magnoliopsida > Poales > Poaceae > Triticum > Triticum urartu. The sequence continues at coordinate 485,901,477 of NC_141876.1, read as the reverse complement.
ATATGGTTTAGGGCAGAACAGTACCAAACCTAAAATATGCACATGAGGATTTGTCGGAATTGTTGTTTGTTATTTTCGGCCTCATTTAAACTTGCCTAGATAGGTAGTTTTCATATGCTTCACCCTTTGCCATGTTTAATAACATTTAATATTGTTGGGTACATAACCGAGAGAGAACTAAATAAGTCATGTGGTGTTTCGTCAATATGCAACTCGTTGCATATGGAGCTCCACTTAATTTGTAGTATTGTTTGTGCACTTTGCCATGCCATGCCTCATTAAACCGGACAGGCATCATACTTGGTTGTGCATCATGTTATGTTTATGTGTTGGTTGTTTACTATGTTGCTTGCTTCTTTCCGGGTTGCTTCTCTCATTAGCTTCGGTTTCGTTCCGGAGTTGTGAGGATTGGTTCGACTATGTTGGGTCGTCTACTTCTTGGACTCGTTCTTGTTCCTTGCGGGATTTCAGGCAAGATGACCATACCCTCAAAATCACTTCTATCTTTGCTTGCTAGTTGTTCATTCTATCACTATGTCGCGCTACCTACCACTTGTTATATCATGCCTCCCATATTGCCATGTCAAGCCTCTAACCCACCTTCCTAGCAAACCGTTGTTTGGCTAAGTTACCGCTTTTGCTCAGCCCCTCTTATAGCATTGTTAGTTGTAGGTGAAGTTGAAATTTGTTCCATGTTGGAACATTGATATGTTGGGATATCACAATATCTCTTATTTTAATTAATGCATCTATGTACTTGGTAAAGGGTGGAAGGCTCGGCCTTATGCCTGGTGTTTTGTTCCACTCTTGCCACCTTTGTTTCTGTCATACCGGTGTTATGTTCCTTGATTTTGCGTTCCTTACGCGGTTGGGTGTTATGGGAACCCCTTGACAGTTCGCTTTGAATAAAACTCCTCCAGCAAGGCCCAACCTTTGGTTTTAACATTTGCCAACACCACCTATTACTTTTCCCTTGGGAGTCGTGCTCCCGAGGGGCATCTTTATTTTAACCCCCCCCCCCCACCCCGGACCAGTGCTCTTCTGAGTGTTGGTCCAACCTGTCAACCGCCGGTGGCCACCAGGGGCAACTCTGGGCTGGCCTACCGGAAGTTTGGAAAATCCGGTGTGCCCTAAGAAGGAGATATGTGCAGCTCCTATCGGGATTTGTCGGCACATTCGGGTGGCTTTGCTGGTCTTGTTTTACCATTGTCGAAATGTCTTGTAACCGGGATTCTGAGACTAATTGGGTCTTTCCGGGAGAAGGAATATACTTCGTTGACCGTGAGAGCTTGTGATGGGCTAAGTTGGGACACCCCTACAGGGTCTAAACTTTCGAAAGCCGTGCCTGCGGTTATGTGGCTGATGGGAATTTGTTAATGTCCAGTTGTAGAGAACTTGACACTTGACTTAATTAAAATGCATCAACCTCGTGTGTAGCCATGATGGTCTCTTTTCGGCGGAGTCCGAGAAGTGAACACGGTCTTGTGTTATGTTTGTTCGTAAGTAGTTTCATGATCACTTCTTGATCACTTCTAGCTTCTCGACCATTGTGTTGCTTCTCTTCTCGCTCTTATTTGCGTATGTTAGCCACCATATATGCTTAGCGCTTGCTGCAGCTCCACCTCATTACCTTATCCTACCCATAAGCTTAAATAGTCTTGATCTCGTGGGTGTGAGACTGTTGAGTCCTCGTGACTCGCAGATACTTAAAAATAGTTGTAGGTTCTGATGATACTAATGCAGGTGACACAACCGAGCTCAAGTGGGAGCTCGATGGATATCTTGATTGTTGTTTTGTGTCTTTTCCAGTTGATCAGTAGTGGAGCCCAGTTGGGACGATCGGGGGTCTAGCATTTGGGGTTGTCTTCTTTTATTTTGGTTCCATAGTCGGACCTTGATTGTACTCTAGATGATGTATGATTTATTTATGTATTGTGTGAAGTGGCGATGGTAAGCCAACTCTTTATCCCTTGCTTGTTCAGTACATGGGATTGTTTGAAGATTACCCCTCTTGCGACAAAACCACCATGCGGTTATGCCTCTAAGTCGTGCCTCGACACATGGGAGATATAACCGCATCATGGGTGTTACAAACAGTAAGACTTCTATGAGACTATTTTGCTTGACAAGAAGCCAATTGTTTGTGACATAAGATGGGTTGATTGGGAATACATCAAAGAGAATGAAGATCACTTCCCAGGTGTACAAGATAGCTTCAAAGCTTGTGGAGTTGACAAGTTTGTTGAGCAGAAGCTCACAAAATGGAATGACGAGCTAATCATGCAGTTCTACTCCACTGCTCATTTCTATCCAGATGGAAGGATAGTATGGATGTGTGAAGGTACAAGGTAACAATCAACAATTGAAGAATGGGCCAAGCTAATTAATGCCCCAGAAGAGCATGAGGACGACTTGGATGTGTATTCCAAGAATAAGAAAGACCACAACTCTATGGCAAACATGTACAAAGAGATCCCTGATAAAGCTTTGGAGACACACAAGTTTGGATATGTACATTACTTGTTGTCTGGTCTGCCTACAATCAACACCATCCTAAGGCACACTTTGCTACACAAGTCAGGAGATCACAAGATGATCATAGGACATTCCATCAACCTGTTACAAATCTTTGATGTTCCTGAAAAGTTTAAAGTCATGAGCCTGATTGTAGAGACAATCAAGAGGACAACTACTGACCAAAAGAGAAGTTGTGGGTATGCTCCACACATTCAGGAGCTCATCAACTCAAAGATGGGCACAAGCACCTACTTGTTGGACAAGGAGCACTTACCTCTGTACCCTGAGTTTGAAGACAACACAGTTGTGATGAATGAGAATGAGCCTTCATCAGCTCAAGCACAGGAGAAGCGAGCTAAGGCTAAGGTAGAGAAAGCTGCAAGGATGCCAAGTGTAGAGGAAGCATCTCAGGTGTTCCTAAAGAGCAAGCAAGATCAGCTAGCATATCTGATCCAGTCTACTTTGAGGATTGAGAAGGGCTTGGCCACCCCGACTCGGAATCAGGAGAGCTTTGAGAGGATTGTTGAGACAAAATTATATGATCTTGATCTGAAGGTTACTGAGATACAGACAACTATTGAGCAGCTCCAGGAGGAAGCTGATGAGAGGAGAGGAAAGGCAACTACAGATGCTTTTCAGCGTGTGCCACGAGGTCAGAGGTCTGCTGTAGTGCCAGTAACAGATTCTAGAGCTACATTATCGGCACTAGCTATTGGAAATATGCCCTAGAGGCAATAATAAAATGGTTATTATTATATTTCCTTGTTCATAATAATTGTGTTATCCGGAAATCGTAATACATGTGTGAATACATAGACCACAACATGTCCCTAGTGAGCCTCTAGTTGACTAGCTCGTTGATCAATAGATGGTTACGGTATCCTGACCATGGACATTGGATGTCGTTGATAACGGTATCACATCATTGCGAGAATGATGTGATGGACAAGACCCAATCCTAAGCATAGCACAAGATCGTGTAGTTCGTCTGCTAAAGCTTTTCTAATGTCAAGTATCATTTCCTTATACCATGAGATTGTGCAACTCCCGGATACCGTAGGAATGCTTTGGGTGTACAAAACGTCACAACGTAACTGGGTGGCTATAAAGGCACACTACGGGTATCTCCGAAAGTGTCTGTTGAGTTGGCATGAATCGAGACTGGGATTTGTCACTCTGTGTGACAGAGAGGTATCTCTGGGCCCACTCGGTAAGACATCATCAAAATGAGCTCAATGTGATCAAGGAGTTGATCACGGGATGATGTGTTATGGAACGAGTAAAGAGACTTGCCGGTAACGAGATTGAACAAGGTATAGGGATACCGACGATCGAATCTCGGGCAAGTATCATACCGGTAGACAAAGGGAATTGTATACAGGATTGATCGAATCCCCGACATCGTGGTTCATCCGATGAGATCATCGTGGAACATGTGGGAGAAAAAATGGGTATCCAGATCCCGCCGTTGGTTATTGGCCAGAGAGATGTCTCGGTCATGTCTGCATGATTCCCGAACCCGTAGGGTCTACACACTTAAGGTTCGGTGACGCTAGAGTTGTTATGGGAAATAGTATGCAGTTACCGAATGTTGTTCAGAGTCCCGGATGAGATCTGTACGTCACGAGGAGTTTCAGAATGGTCCGGAGGTGAAGATTTATATATGGGAAGTCATCATACGGTCATCGGAAGTGTTCGAGGGTTTATCGGTATTATACTGGGACCACCGAAGGGGTTCCGGGGGTCCACCGGGAGGGTCCACCTGCCCCAGAGGGCCCTATGGACTGTATGTGGAAGGGAACCATCCCCTAAGTGGGCTGGGAGCCACCCACCCTTAGGGCCCATGCGCCTAGGGTTGGGGGGGGGAACCCTAAAGGGGGCGCCCCCCTTGGCTTGGGGGGCAAGCCCCCTCCCCTTGGCCGCTGCCCCCCCCCTCTAGATCTCATCTAGAGGGGCCGAGCCCCCTTCCCCCTTCACCCTATAAATAGAGGGGTGGAGGGAGGGCAGCAACACCACTTCCAAGGCACAGCCCTCCCTCTCCAACATCTCCTCCTCCTCCGTTGAGCTTGGCGAAGCCCTGCCGGAGAACTGCGAGCTCCACCACCACGCTGTCATGCTGCCGGAGTTCTTCCCCAACTTCTCCTTTCCCCTTGCTGGATTAAGAAGGAGGAGACGTCCCCGGGCTGTACGTGTGTTGAACGCGGAGGCGCCGTTGTTTGGCGCCAGAATCAACCGCGATCTGAATCGCTGCGAGTACGACTCCTTCATCCGCGTTCTTGTAACGCTTCCGTTTCACGATCTTCAAGGGTATGAAGATACACTCCCCTCTCTCACGTTGCTAGTCTCTCCATAGATTGATCTTGGTGATGCATAGAAATTTTTTAATTTCTGCAACGATCCCCAACAGTGGCATCATGAGCTAGGTCTATGCGTAGTTTCTATGCACGAGTAGGACACAAGCTGTTGTGGGCTTTGATTTTGTCAATTTACTTGCCGTTACTAGTATTATCTTGATTCGGCAGCATCGTGGGATGAAGCGGCCCGGACCAACCTTACACGTACGCTTACATGAGACAGGTTACACCGACTGACATGCACTAGTTGCATAAGGTGGCTAGCGGGTGTCTGTCTCTCCCACTTTAGTCGGATCAGATTCGATGAAAAGGGTCCTTATGAAGGGTAAATAGAAATTGGCATATCACGTTGTGGTTTTTGCGTAGGTAAGAAACGTTCTTGCTAGAAACCCATAGCAGCCACGTAAAAACATGCAACAACAATTAGAGGACGGCTAACTTGTTTTTGCAGGGTATGCTATGTGATGTGATATGGCCAAAAGAATGTGATGAATGATATATGTGATGTATGAGATTGATCATGTTCTTGTAATAGGAATCACGACTTGCATGTCGATTAGTATGACAATCGGCATGAGCCATAGGAGTTGTCTAAATTATTTATGACCTGCGTGTCATTGAAAACGCCTTGTAATTACTTTACTTTATTGCTAACTGTTAGCCATAGTAGTAGAAGTAATAGTTGGCGAGACAACTTCATGAAGACACGATGATGGAGATCATGGTGTCATGCCGGTGACGATGATGATCATGGCGCCCCGAAGATGGAGATCAAAAGGAGCAAAATGATATTGGCCATATCATGTCACTATTTGATTGCATGTGATGTTTATCATGTTTTACATCTTATTTGCTTAGAACGACAGTAGCATAAATAAAATGATCCCTCGCAATAATTTCAAGAAAGTGTTCCCCCTAACTGTGCACTGTTGCTAAGGTCCATTGTTCCAAAGCACCACGTGATGATTGGGTGTGATAGGTTCTAACGTTCGCATACAACGGGTGTAAGCCAGATTTACACACACAATACACTTAGGTTGACTTGATGAGCCTAGCATGTACAGACATGGCCTCGGAACACGGAAGACCGAAAGGTCGAACATGAGTCGTATAGAAGATACGATCAACATGAAGATGTTCACCGATGATGACTAGTCCGTCTCACATGATTATCGGACACAGCCTAGTTGACTCGGATCATGTATCACTTAGATGACTAGAGGGATGTCAATCTGAGTGGGAGTTCATTAAATAATTTGATTCGATGAACTTAATTATCATGAACATAGTCTAAAACTTTGCAATATGTCTTGTAGATCAAATGGCCCACGCTAATGTTGCCCTCAACTTCAACGCGTTCCTAGAGAAAACCAAGCTGAAAGACGATGGCAGCAACTACACGGACTGGGTCCGTAACCTGAGGATTATCCTCATAGCTGCCAAGAAAGCATATGTCCTTGAAGAACCGCTAGGTGAAGCACATGTTTTCCCAGCAACTCAAGATGTTATGAACACCTGGCAGTCACGTAGTGATGATTACTCCCTGGTTCAGTGCGGCATGCTTTACAGTTTAGAACCAGGGCTCCAAAAGCGTTTTGAGCAGCACGGAGCATATGAGATGTTCTAAGAGCTGAAAATGGTTTTCCAAGCTCATGCCCGGATCGAGAGATATGAAGTCTTAGACAAGTTCTATAGTTGTAAGATGGAGGAGAATAGTTCTGTTAGCGAGCACATACTCAAAATGTCTGGGTTGCATAACCGCTTGTCTCAGCTGGGAGTTAATCTCCCGGATGACGCGGTCATTGATAGAATCCTTCAGTCGCTCCCACCTAGATACAAGAGCTTTGTGATGAATTTTAATATGCAGGGGATGGAGAAAACCATTCCTGAGGTATATTCAATGCTGAAATCAGCGGAGGTAGAGATCAAAAAGGAACGTCAAGTGTTGATGGTCAATAAAACCACTAGTTTTAAGAAAGGCAAGGGTAAGAAGAACTTCAATAAGGACGACAAGGGAGTTGCCGCGCCTGGTAAGCAAGATGCCGGGAAGAAGCCAAAGCATGGACCCAAGACTAAGACTGAGTGCTTTTATTGCAAGGGAAATGGTCACTGGAAGCGAAACTGCCCCAAGTACTTAGCGGATAAGAAGGCCGGCAATACCAAAGGTATATATGATGTACATGTTATTGATGTGTACCTTACCAGCACTCGTAGTAGCTCATGGGTATTTGATACCCGTGCGGTTGCTCATATTTGTAACTCAAAACAGGAGCTGCGGAATAAGCGGAGATTGGCGAAGGACGAGGTGACGATGCGCGTCGGGAATGGTTCCAAGGTCGATGTGATCGCCGTTGGCACACTACATCTACATTTACCTACGGGATTAGTTTTAAACCTTAATAATTGTTATTTAGTGCCAGCTTTGAGCATGAACATTGTATCTGGATCTCGTTTAATGCGAGATGGCTACTCATTTAAATCCTAGAATAATGGTTGTTCCATTTATATGAGAGATATGTTTTATCGTCATGCCCCGCTGGTCAATGGTTTATTCTTGTTTAATCTCGAACGTGATGTTACACATGTTCATAGTGTGAATACCAAGAAGTGTAAGGTTGATAATGATAGTCCCACACACTTGTGGCACTGTCGCCTTGGTCACATTGGTGTCAAACGCATGAAGAAACTCCATGCAGATGGACTTTTGGAGTCTCTTGATTATGAATCATTTGACACGTGCGAGCCATGCCTCATGGGCAAAATGACCAAGACTCCGTTCTCCGGAACAATGGAGCGAGCAACCAACTTATTGGAAATCATACATACTGATGTGTGCGGTCCAATGAGCGTTGAGGCTCACAGTGGCTATCGTTATGTTCTCACCCTCACTGATGACTTGAGTAGATATGGGTATGTCTACTTAATGAAACACAAGTCTGAGACCTTTGAAAAGTTCAAGGAATTTCAGAATGAGGTTGAGAATCAACATGACAGGAAAATAAAGTTAATACGATCAGACCGTGGGGGAGAATATTTGAGTCACGAATTTGGCACACACTTAAGGAAATGTGGAATTGTTTCACAACTCACGCCGCCTGGAACACCTCAGCGAAATGGTGTGTCCGAACATCGTAATCGCAGTCTATTAGATATGGTGCGATCTATGATGTCTCTTACCGATCTACCGCTATTATTTTGGGGTTATGCTTTAGAGACTGCCGCGTTCACTTTAAATAGGGCTCCGTCGAAATCCGTTGAGATGACACCGTATGAATTATGGTTTGTAAAGAAACCTAAGCTGTCGTTTCTGAAAGTTTGGGGATGCAATGCTTATGTCAAGAAACTTCAACCTGAAAAGCTCGAACCCAAGTCGGAAAAATGCGTCTTCGTAGGATACCCTAAGGAAACTATTGGGTATACCTTCTACCTCAGATCCGAAGGCAAGATCTTTGTTGCCAAGAATGCATCCTTTCTAGAGAAAGAGTTTCTCTCGAAAGAAGTAAGTGGGAGGAAAGTAGAACTTGATGAAGTACTGCCTCTTGAACCGGAAAGTAGCGCAGCTCAAGAAAATGTTTCTGTGGTGCCTGCATCGACTAGAGAGGGAGTTAATGATGATGATCAAGGAACTTCGGATCAAGTTACTACTGAACTTCGTAGGTCCACAAGGACACGTTCCACACCAGAATGGTATGGCAACCCTGTCCTAGAAATAATGTTGTTAGATAACGGTGAATCTTCGAACTATGAAGAAGCGATGGAGGGCCCAGATTCCAACAAATGGCTTGAAGCCATGAAATCCGAGATAGGATCCATGTATGAAAACAAAGTATGGACTTTGACAGACTTGCCCGATGATCGGCGAGCCATAGAAAATAAATGGATCTTTAAGAAGAAGATGGACACGGATGGCAATGTGACCATCTATAAAGCTCGGCTTGTCGCTAAAGGTTATCGACAAGTTCAAGGGGTTGACTACGATGAGACCTTCTCACCTATAGCGAAGCTGAAGTCCGTCTGAATCATGTTAGCAATTTCCACATTCTATGATTATGAGATATGGCAAATGGATGTCAAAACAGCATTCCTTAATGGTTTCCTTCAGGAAGAATTGTATATGATGCAGCTAGAAGGTTTTTTCGATCCTAAGAATGCTGACAAGGTATGCAAGCTCCAGCGCTCAATCTATCGGCTGGTGCAAGCATCTCGGAGTTGGAACATTCGCTTTGATGAGATGATCAAAGCGTTTGGGTTTACGCAGATTTATAGAGAAGCCTCTGTTTGCAAGAAAGTGAGTGGGAGCTCTGTAGCATTTCTCATATTGTATGTGGATGACATACTATTGATGGGAAATCATATAGAACTCTTGGAAAGCATAAAGGCCTACTTGAATAAGTGTTTTTCAATGAAGGACCTTGGAGAAGCTGCTTATATATTAGGCATCAAGATCTATAGAGATAGATCGAGACGCCTCATTGGTCTTTCACAAAGCACGTACCTTGACAAGATATTGAAGAAGTTCAATATGGATCAGTCCAAGAAGGGGTTCTTGCCTGTATTGCAAGGTGTTAGATTGAGCATGGCTCAATGCCCGACCGTGGCAGAAGATAGAGAAAAGATGAGTGTCATCCCCTATGCCTCGGCCATAGGGTCTATTATGTATGCCATGCTGTGTACCAGACCTGATGTAAACCTTGCCGTAAGTTTGGTAGGAAGGTACCAAAGTAATCCCGGCATGGAACACTGGACAGCGGTCAAGAATATCCTGAAGTACCTGAAAAGGACTAAGGATATGTTTCTCGTTTATGGAGGTCGTGAAGAGCTCGTCGTAAAGGGTTACATCGATGCTAGCTTCGACACAGATCTGGATGACTCCAAGTCACAAACCGGATACGTGTATATTTTGAATGGTGGGGCAGTCAGCTGGTGCAGTTGCAAGCAAAGCGTCATGGCGGGATGTGCATGTGAAGTGGAGTACATGGCAGCCTCGGAGGCAGCACATGAAGCAATCTGGATGAAGGAGTTCATTACTGACCTAGGAGTTATTCCCAATGCGTCGGACCCGATGGCTCTCTTCTGTGACAACACTGGAGCTATTGCCCTGGCCAAGGAGCCCAGGTTTCACAAGAAGACCAGGCATATCAAGCGTCGCTTCAACTCCATTCGTGAAAAATGTTCAAGATGGGGACATAGATATTTGTAAAGTGCATATGGACCTGAATGTCGCAGATCCATTGAATAAACCTCTTCCATGAGCAAAACATGATCAACACCAGAACTCTATGGGTGTTCGATTCATCACAATGTAACTAGATTATTGACTCTAGTGCAAGTGGGAGACTGTTGGAAATATGCCCTAGAGGCAATAATAAAATGGTTATTATTATATTTCCTTGTTCATGATAATTGTCTATTGTTCATGCTATAATTGTGTTATCCGGAAATCCTAATGCATGTGTGAATACATAGACCACAACATGTCCCTAGTGAGCCTCTAGTTGACTAGCTCATTGATCAATAGATGGTTACGGTTTCCTGACCATGGACATTGGATGTCGTTGATAACGGGATCACATCATTGGGAGAATGATGTGCTGGACAAGACCCAATCCTAAGCATAGCACAAGATCGTGTAGTTCGTCTGCTAAAGCTTTTCTAATGTCAAGTATCATTTCCTTAGACCATGAGATTGTGCAACTCCCGGATACCGTAGGAATGCTTTGGGTGTGCCAAATGTCACAACGTAACTGGGTGGCTATAAAGGCACACTACGGGTATCTTCGAAAGTGTCTGTTGAGTTGGCACGAATCGAGACTGGGATTTGTCACTCCGTGTGATGAAGAGGTATCTCTAGGCCCACTCGGTATGACATCATCAAAATGAGCTCAATGTGATCAAGGAGTTGATCACAGGACGATGTGTTACGGAACGAGTAATGAGACTTGCCGGTAACGAGATTGAACAAGGTATAGGGATACCGACGATCGAATCTCGGGCAAGTATCATACCGGTAGACAAAGGGAATTGTATACGGGATTGATCAAATCCCCGACATCGTGGTTCATCCGATGAGATCATCGTGGAACATGTGGGAGCCAACATGGGTATCCAGATCCCGCTGTTGGTTATTGGCCAGAGAGATGTCTCGGTCATGTCTGCATGATTCCCGAACCCGTAGGGTCTACACACTTAAGGTTCGGTGACGCTAGAGTTGTTATGGGAAATAGTATGCAGTTACCGAATGTTGTTCGGAGTCCGGATGAGATCCCGGACATCACGAGGAGTTCCGAAATGGTCCGGATATGAATATTTTTATATGGGAAGTCATCATACGGTCACCGGAAGTGTTCGGGGGTTTATCGGTATTATACAGGGACCACCGAAGGGGTTCCGGGGGTCCACCGGGAGGGTCCACCTGCCCCGAAGGGCCCTATGGGCTGTATGTGGAAGGGAACCAGCCCCTAAGTGGGCTGGGTGCCACACCCCTTAGGGCCCATGCGCCTAGGGTTGGGGGGAACCCTAAACGGGGCGCCCCCTTGGCTTGGGGGGCAAGCCCCCTCCCCTTGGCCGCCGCCCCCCTCTAGATCTCATCTAGAGGGGCCGGCCCCCCTCCCCCCTTCACCCTACAAATAAAGGGGTGGAGGGAGGGCAGCAACACCACTTCCAAGGCGCATCCCTCCCTCTCCCAACATCTCCTCCTCCTCCGTTGAGCTTGGCGAAGCCCTGCCGGAGAACTGCGAGCTCCACCACCACGTCATCGTGCTGCCGGAGTTCTTCCCCAACTTCTCCTTTCCCCTTGCTGGATCAATAAGGAAGAGATGTCCCCGGGCTGTACGTGTGTTGAACGCGGAGGCGCCGTTGTTCGGTGCTTAGACCGGAATCAACCGCGATCTGAATCGCTGCGAGTACGAGTCCTTCATCCGCGTTCTTGTAACGCTTCCGTTTCACGATCTTCAAGGGTATGAAGATACACTCCTCTCTCTCTCATTGCTAGTCTCTCCATAGATTGATCTTGGTGATGCGTAGAATTTTTTTAATTTTTGCGACGATCCCCAACACTAGCAGCTACAGCTTCAGTGCCCCCTCCAGCACCCACTCCACCAGCTCCAACTACATCAACAGATGCCTTCGTCCTTGGAGTTCTCTCTACACCACCTCCCAAAGACCGGGCCTGAGACGCATAGCACTATGCATTTTCAATCTTTTTGGTAACTTGTTGCCAAAGGCGGAGAAATGTATAGATCATAGGCTTCGAGAGAGTGTGTTTTGCTTCTTTGTCTCTCTTGCTTTTGGTTGAACTTTATTGTGTGCTTGGTTGATACTTTATGTTTGTGTGAGATACTTGTTTGATCATGTGTTTGATCATATGCTAATGCTTGCTTGGATGATATTATCTCTTATATCCCATATATGATCACTCACTTTGCTTGGTGATGAGTGCATGCTTTTAATTTCCATCATTTTGAGCGCTCCACCAAGATGTATGTGACATGGAAGAGTAACCCATGATCCTAATCGATTGTGCATTTGCATTCAAAAGGAAATTTTAAATAATGCACAAATTTAGGGGGAGCTCGTGCTTATCACATACTTCTCAAAGCGACGATGTATTTCAATCTTATGATCATTTGTCGAAGCTTTGATCTATATGTTGTCATCAATTACCAAAAAGGGAGAGATTGAAAGTGCAACTATCCATGGGTGGTTTTGGTAATTATTAACAACATATAGTTCATTGAGCTAATGCTATTTTAAGATAAATATTTCAGGAAATCTCAATCATTGGCATGGCATGGATTAGAAATATGGACCCCTCAAAATGCTAAGGACAAAAGATTGGCTCAAGCTCTAAAGCTCAAGACTCTACATTTTACTTTTAGTGATCCAAGATCACATTGAATCCATAGGAGAAGTCAATACTATTAAAAGGGGATGAGGTGTTGCTTAATGGGTTGTGTGACACCCACGATGCGGCTATATCTCCCACGTGTCAGAGCATGACTTAGAGGCATAACCGCATTGTAGGCATGTCGCAAGAGGGGTAATCTTTACACATCCCATGTACTGAACAAGAAAGAGATATAGAGTTGGCTTACAATCGCCACTTCACACAATACATAAATATAGCATTACATCATCCAGAATACAATCAAGGTCCGACTAGGAACCAAAATAAAGACAACCCCAAATGCATAAGATCCCCGATTGCCTCAACTGGGCTCCACTACTGATCGTCTGGAAAGGAAATGTAGTAACGTCCTGAATCCTCGTCGAACTCCCACTTGAGTTCGGTCGCATCCCCTGGAATGACATCATCGGCACCTGCATCTGGTTTTGGAAGTAATCTGTGAGTCACGGGGACTCAGCAATCTCACACCCTCGCGATCAAGACTATTTAAGCTCATGGATAGGAAAAGGTGGTGAGGTGGAGCTGCAGTAAGCACTAGCATATATGGTGGCTAACTTACGCAAATGAGAGCAAGAAGAGGAGAAAAGCACGGTCGAGGAGCTATAAGATCAAGAAGTGATCCTAGAACTACTTACGTTCAAGCATAACACGAGACTGTGTTCTCTTCCCTGACTCCGCCGAAAAGAGACCATCACGGCTACACACGCTGTTGATTCATTTTAATTAAGTTAAGTGTCAAGTTTTCTACAACTGAACATTAACAAATTCCCATCTGCCCATAACCGCGGGCACGGCTTTCGAAAGTTCAAAACCTTGCAGGGGTTTCCCAACTTAGCTCATCACAAGCTCTCACGATCAACGAAGGATATTCCTTCTCCCAGGACGACCCGATCAGACTCAGAATCCCGGTTACAAGACATCTCGACAATGGTAAAACAAGACTAGCAAAGCTGCCCGAATGTGCCGACAAATCCCGATAGGAGCTGCACATATCTCGTTCTTAGGGTACACCAGATTGTCCAAGATTCCGGTAGGCCAACCCAAAGTTTCCGCTGGTGGCCACCGGCTGCTGACAGGTTGGACCAACACTCAGAGGAGCACTGGCCCGGGGGGTTTAAAATAAAGATGACCCTTGAGTCCGCAGAACCCAAGGGAAAAAAGGCTTAGGTGGCAAATGGTAAAACCAAGGTTGGGCCTTCCTGGAGGAGTTTTATTCAAGGCGAACTGTCAAGGGGTTCCCATTATAACCCAACCATGTAAGGAACGCAAAATCAAGGATTATAACACCGGTATGACGGAAACTAAGGCGGCAAGAGTGGAACAAAACACCAGGCATAAGGCCGAGCCTTCCACCCTTTACCAAGTATATAGATGCATTAAAGTAAACAAGATATAATAATGATATCCCAACAATAAACATGTTCCAATAAGGAACAAACTCCAATCTTCACCTGCAACTAGCAACGCTATAAGAGGGGCTGAGCAAAGCGGTAACATAGCCAAACAACGGTTTGCTACGACAAGGTGGGTTAGAGGCTTGACATGGCAATATGGGAGGCATGATATAGCAAGTGGTAGGTATCGCGGCATAGGCATAGCAATAGAGCGAGCAACTAGCAAGCAAAGATAGAAGTGATTTCGAGGGTATGGTCATCTTGCCTGCAAAGTTCTCCGAGTTGACGTAAGCTTGATCCTCGTAAGCGTACTCAACGGGTTCCTTGATCACGTACTCGTCTCCCGGCTCTACCCAAAGCAATAACACAAGAAAGGGAAACACAATCAACCACGGTGCAATGCGCAAGCAACATGATGCAAAACATGGCATGATATGCGGGATGCAATATGCAATGCATATGCATGCTCCGGAAGGAAAAGATTGAATCAGGCCTCAACTTGGCAAACCAAGTGCGCCGCTGGAAAGATGAGTTGATTTCGATCGAAATCGATATAAAGATCACCGGAATCGGATGCACGGTTTGCAAATGGCAAGCAAAACAAGAATGGCACGATTCTGCGATTAACAGCACGATGCCATCTAAAATGCAACAAGAAACTAAGCTACTGCACTCTAACATAGCAACAAAGCACATGGAAGTGATCTACTCAAGATGCTTGACAAAATATGAACACTGAGCTACGGCTAAATCACACAATAGAAGGTTCAAACAAGCATGGCAAAAGTGCAAAAGATATCATCTTCACAGACTTAGTGAAAAATAACAACATGACAGGACTTAACATCAGGAAGCAAAGTTTAGAGTAAGATAACAACATGCTACAGGATCAGATCATAGCAACACAAGGCATGGAATGAGTCTACTCAAAGCATATAATAAAAGTCCCTTACTGACCATAAGCTAAAAAGGATCAGAAGACATGATGGCACCCATGTAAACATAGAAAGTTTCGTTAACAGATTCAGACTTAGCAGAAAACCGGACATGGCAAAAACAGAGTTACGTAGGCATGTTTGCGAGCTCGATGCACTCAACACAAGGCATTTCATGACAAGCTAAGCATACACCCAGCAAGAGGCAAAAACAGAGTTACGTAGGCATGTTTGCGAGCTCGATGCACTCAACACAAGGCATTTCATGACAAGCTAAGCATACACCCAGCAAGAAGACATGTCAAGAAGCCAACCATGGCAAGAACCATCTCATAGCATGCATGGATCAACTACAACAACCTTGGCAAAATTGATTAACACGTAAACAATCTGCCAGGAACATTTTATAGCAAAAGTAGAGCAAGATTGAGTCATGCTAGGGTACTCCATAATTGCAAACAAAGACATGGATGGATAAAGCACAACCATATGCTCAAATCATCCTTACTAAACATGCTCAAAAGAAGTATGGATCACTCCGTAGCAACATGAATACATGGCATAAAAATAACATCAGGGAAATGACTTAGTAGAATTCTAAGTCCCTGAAATCAGCAACATCACGAGAGCTACTTTGCATGCATGTGCTAGTCACCATATTGATCACAAAATACATGGCATACACCCCTGTAAATATGGCATGGTATAGCCCAAAACACATGTAGATCTCATGCTCATAGGAGGCACATAATAATCATGGCAAAAATGACAAATACACATAAACTGATAAGAATCAGGAACTAACATTTTATAGAACTCTTGCAACAGCATTTTAGGCATCAAGATGGACTCAAACAAGCATGGTGCAATGGAACAAAATGAAGAGCACATCCTAACGAACAATTTGATATCTCACACGCGGAAAACGGAGCTACGGGTGATGAGATATGGTGCGATGGACATGGCTAAAAAATATGCAGAAAAAGACTTAGACGAAAAAGTCAACCTCCGAAGCAGATCTGGATCTAGGGTTCTCGGGCACAGACTTCGAGGTTCGTCGGCAAGGTCACCGGAGAAGCCACCGGAGAGGAGGGAGACGACGGGGCGGCGAGGTCCCGCCGGAGGACAGCGCGGAGCAGACCGGGCGGCACGGCGCGCGCACCGGCGAGGTTCGGCGGCGGCTGCCGGAGTCGCGGGGCGGCGACGCGTGGGCACCGGCGGGCAGCGGCGTGCGGAGGCGGGCGACGGGCGGTGATCGGAGAGGTGCGACGCGGCCGGAGTTGGTGGCGGGGATGGCACGCTGGCCGTCGCGGGCGCGGGGAGGCGCGGGGGCGCTGGCGGCGGCGATGGGCCGGGCGGGCCCGATCTGGGCTCGCCGGGCCGGCGGCGGAGGCGGGCGGTGCGTGACACGTGGCGGCGCGGGGTTGGGCGGGCGGCGGTGGCGAACGCGTCCGGCTCCGCCCGGACGTGTTTGGCGGCGCGAGGGGAGCGGGGCTAGGGTTTGGACCCGGGATTTTCGGAGGGGGCATATATTTATAGATTCTGGGAGTTAGGAGAGTCCAAATGGAGTGCGGTTTTCGGCCACGCGATCGTGATCGAACGGTCGAGAGGATGGGGGGTTTGGATGGGTTTTGGGCCACTTTGGAGGGGTGTTGGGCTGCAACACACACGTGGCCTTTACGGTTCCTCGGTTAATCGTTGGAGTAACAAACGAACTCCAAATGGCACGAAACTTGACAGGCGGCTACCGGTGGTGTACCAAGGCCGCTTGGCAAATCTCGGTCCACTCCGAGAATGTTTAACACCCGCACACGAAAAGATGCAAAAGGGGACGCCGGAGGACGTAGGAGTGCCGGAATGCAAAACGGACAACGGGGGAAATGCTCGGATGCATGAGACAAACACGTATGCAAATACGATGCACATGATGACATGATATGAAATGCATGACATGGATAAAAAGCCAAACGAAGGCAAAACCCAACCACGAGGGAATATCATAACTTAGAGCCGAAAATGGCAAGAGTTGGAATACAAATATGGCAAGTTACATACGGGGCGTTACAGGTTGCTTGCTCAAAATGCTTAGTCATATGCTCCAAAAACCCTCAACCACTTTCTTATATCCACATATGTCCCAAACCAAAAGTCAAACTTGGCCCCACCGAAACATTCCATCCGGCCACACCGAGTTTGCTTGACATAGCCACTGCCACAAACCTTAGACACTTCGGTCTCACCGATAGGGATCTCGGTCTCACCGAGATGGGATTGCAAACTCTCTGTTTCCCTTCGTAACATTTCGGTCGAACCAAGATGAGCGATCGGTACCACCGAGTTCGCAATGCAAACTCTCCGTTTCCCCTTCGTAACGTTTCGGTCTCACCAAGATGAGCGAATCGGTCCCACCGAGTTTGCCTGACCAACTCTCTGGTTAGCTTATTACCAAAATCGGTCCCACCGGGTTTGTGTAATCGGTCTTACCGAGATTACGTTATGCCCTAACCCTAATGAAATCGGTCCCACCGAGTTGACATGTCGGTCCCACCGAAAATCCTAATGTTCACATTTTGAACTAAATCGGTATGACCGAGTTTTATTATTCGGTCCCACCGAGTTTGGTGATTTGTGTGTAACGGTTAGATTTTGTGTGGAGGCTATATATACCCCTCCACCCACTCTTCATTCGTAGAGAGAGCCATCAGAACATGCCTACACTTCCAACATTCATTTTCTGAGAGAGAACCACCTACTCATGTGTTGAGACCAAGATATTCCATTCCAACTATATGAATCTTGATCTCTACCCTTCTCCAAGTTGCTTTCCACTC
Source organism: Triticum urartu (assembly GCF_056163025.1). Classification (NCBI taxonomy): domain Eukaryota; kingdom Viridiplantae; phylum Streptophyta; class Magnoliopsida; order Poales; family Poaceae; genus Triticum; species Triticum urartu. Next base: position 485,883,540 of record NC_141876.1, on the reverse strand, counting down.
AAATCATCTTTCCACCAAATCCAAATCAGTGAGAGAGAGTTGAGTGTTGGGGAGACTATCATTTGAATCCCAAGAGCAAGGAGTTCATCATCAACACACCGTCTATTATCTTTTGGAGAGTGGTGTCTCCTAGATTGGTTAGGTGTCACTTGGGAGCCTCCGTCAAGATTGTGGAGTTTAACCAAGGAGTTTGTACAGGCAAGGAGATCACCTACTTCGTGAAGATCTACCCTAGTGAGGCAAGTCCTTCGTGGACGATGGCCATGGTGGGATAGACAAGGTTGCTTCTTCGTGGACCCTTCGTGGGTGGAGCCATCCGTGGACTCGAGCAACCGTTAGCCTTCATGGGTTGAAGTCTCCACCAACTTGGATGTACGATAGCACCACCTATCGGAACCACACCAAAAATCTCCGTGTCTACATTATGTTTGCTCCCTCCAAACTCCTTCCTTTACCTTCATGTGCAATGTTTTACATTCCGCTGCTATACTCTTAGACTTGCATGTGTAGGTTGATTGCTTGACTAGTGCTAAGTTGCTAAAATCTGCCAAGTCTTAAAATTGGGAAAAGGCTAGATTTTTATTTGGTCAAGTAGTCTAATCACCCCCCTTTAGACATACTTTCGATTTCGATCCTACAACGGTGCCATGTCAGACAATGCTTTCTTCACCTCCTCGATTGCAGGAACTTTTTCAAGAAGTTCATTCATATGTTCCGAGACCCAAGGAGTGACAACATCTAAATTTTTTTGCATCTCATTAAAACCTTGTGAGTGATACAACAACTTGTAGAAATTGAGAATATTTTCCCTTACATCATCTAGATCAACACAAATAGAATATCACTTCTATGGAGAGTAGTGATTCGGTTCATTCTTTTTCTTTGCACTACTTGGGCTTGAAAATAACCAGTATTACGACCCCTTGCACAATCATTGCACACTCGAATACTTCCTATTGACATAAACATTCTTTCAACTAAATTGTCATGACCATTTCCTTTGCTGACGGACCACATCCAACCGAGGCAACTCCCAAGTGTTCAAGCTTTTGCTGCCACTTGTGATTTTTTTTGATAAATAAGTGAACTCTCTTGCTCCCCAAGTGCCGACATTTTTTTGGATGGACGATAAGACTTCAGTGACACCACTTAAACCCCTTTGACTGTATGAGAACGTGTTATGCAACAAAATTGTATGCTACTTGATTACACAAGAACACTATGAAGAGGTCGTAACCACTACTAAAGTGTAATAGCCCGAGACCGATGCTCCAGATGCTTTCCATGTTTTTCATGATTGCCGTGTTAATTATTTGTCTGTTGCATTCATCATCGCATCATTCACATTGCATTGGCACTCCTTTGTCGTCATTTTCCAAAACTTGCACCCTTTCGTAGTTGCCGTTTCTTCTTATTGCCTTTTATTGACGTTCCCGAGACCAACCACACTTGCACGAGCCCGTGATTTCATCTAATAATTATTTTCTAAGTGGAAATGAAAATGTTCTTAGAATGGGTTGAAATCTGACATGTGGTCTTGTTATTTTGTACGTAGACCGCCCGTCAAATTTTGTTGCATTAGGAGGTCGTTTGATGCCCCGACTGCTAAACTTGTGTAGCATCGTTGTCGGTTTAATCGTCAGACGTTTTCAGTATTAAAATCTTGTGTCGGGCCGCTCGTCTTCCCTCTCATCTCAGCCATGACCTCTCTACACAACCCACTTACTCCAACCAACACCCCCTCTGCCCGTAGCCGTCCGATTGTGATCGGAGGGTCCAAATCAGCCTCAAATCCCCCAAACCTAGACCCCTACCTATTTAATCCCCGCCTCTTCCAACTTTGGAACCCTAGCCTACCCTAACCTTTCTCCTACCCACAACCGCTGCCACCCCCCTCAATTTTCGAGCCGGCCAACCCCCACCTCGCCACTTGGCATGCAGCCAACGACCGCACCGCCACTTGAGCCGTCGGATTCCACCAACCTCGCCCCGCCACATCGCCACTTGACTAAGAACCTTTTATTTAGCCGTTTACCGTTCCACACATGCATATGAGTTTTCCACTGAATCGCATATTCCAGGATCATAGTAGTTATAGCATAAAATATAAACTCTATAATTATGAATATGGAAATACAATAATACAAATATTATTTTCTCTAGGGCATATTTCTAACACTTGATGGTAAATTTACCATCAAAGAAGGGTGGCCCGTCTTTGCGGTCATTCAACAGCTGAAAATCGTGTGCTCCTTCACCTTGAAACCCCCATGTAAGGATAATTTTAAGTCATCTTGTTTGACCTTTCTCGCACGGGCGTCATGGCTAGGCGCAACCGGCACAAAAAAAGAGCTCCCATGGATCCAAGAGTGCTTGTTTCTGTTGTCATCATAGGTTGCTTGCCTTCTTGGTTGCGATAGGCTTGTGCGCCACGGTCCCAACGGGTCATTCATGTATTTCTAGCTGAGACATTTAGCCAGCTTTTGAAACTTAACGTTGTCGTGTCGTACGTGGAAACCCAACAAATGGTTGTTCCGCTGAACAATGATTGGCCGACTCGAACAATCGTTGGATGCTTAGCATACACATCGTATTCTAACCATCACGTGCTCCGCCTACGACCTATGCGAACATGAGCGTGATGTAAGTTTGCCCCGCCATTTTTGAGTGCGGCGTGCTCGGATGCTCCGGCTGACAGCCCTGCCCGTCGTGGGGTGGTAAGAGTATTGCTAGCAGTTGTTCCAGTGAAGGAAGTCGATGGGGCCTTCACGGTAAAGCCAAGGCATGCAGTCCACCCGTTGTTGTAACCTGTCGGGGCTAGCTGGTTGGTATGGGCTGACTTTCAATACTCGTACTCATGCCATCACAGACCCTGGCTGGACGACATCATGTAAGAATATGCAAAGCAATATGACATGGACGAATAGCATTGGTTATGGTATGGGTATGTTTTTCTAGTATGGTTATACATATGCTTCTTGGTACCGTCATGTTTGTGTTCATTTATAATTATCGAAAGAACCTGGTACCCTTTGCAGATCATTGATAGAACGTGTTGCTTAGTTGTTTTGACCGCGATTAGTTTTCTCAGGAGTAACACAACATATCACACATGTGAACGGCCTAATATTTCCCGCTTGTTCTATCTATGTAGAGGCATGCAGGCTTTTTCTTTGGTGGATGGGCAGCTGCACATTGTAACCATAGCGAAGTGAAGAGGCCATGGCCGGAGAATAGTGGCCTAGAAAAATCGTCGGCGGTTCGAAAGTTAAGTGAACTGTTTGAACCATAAAATGGAAGTTAAGTTAATTATTTGAAGAGACCAACTGCACCCAACGGCGAAATGACCAACTACAACAAAGAAGTGAAACAATTAACACAAACTGAAAATTTAGGTGAACTATCGTTAGACGTGTTGCCCATAGCATTGCTTAACTGATGGTGCGGGCCCGACACAGACGACCAATGCATGTCTAGCTAGTAAGGGCGGACCGAAAGGGCGAGTGTCTGAGCCATACCTGCTAAAAAAAGCGCGTTTCTGGGAGCTTGAACAGAGTCCAGTGCCATACTGTCATGGCACGTGCAAAAGGTTGGGTTGACGCGGGCAACACTAGCACGAAATGACTGAGTAGCAGGACGACCGGGCAACCAACCTTCAAAGCCACCTCCTAGAGTCTATTTTCTGGCTTATATTTTAATTTCCATTTGTTCATTTGTTTGTATAGTTCCCATATGTATTCTTATTATACTAATGGCTTTTGAGGGTGATTTATAGAACCAACATTTCTTACACGTGCTGCCCATAGTGTTGCTTAACTTTCTGGTTGTAGTTTCATATTGTTCACTTAACTTCTCTATTTGGCTAGGTGCAATTTCGAAGTTTGATCAAATTTTGAGCCGAAAGAATTATTGGCAGACAGTTGAAGAAAAGAATATTTCAAATACCTCACTTAACTTCTGGGTTGTAGTTGGTCTCTGGGCCAGTCGGCCTGTTACAAATGGAGCTACAAGAGAGAAAATCAACTCACATGGGGCTGCAGGCTGAATGGGTGCATTCCAATATAATTATCTTAGGAGTGCCACATGAGATGAATGTTGTGGCGAAGAAGATAGAAAATGAAAAAAGATTGTTCTTTTTTAATTAAGAGATGATCTAGCAACAAATCTCTCATTACATATTTAGGAATACTTCTAGAAAGATAAGAGTGATAAACAACCCAATAATGCTAGACCTACGTAATCAACCTACGTAAACCTATGTTCTATCCTCTCTAAACCCCTGAGTTTTACGGTGTGGGTTTGGGTCTAATTTTCCTTCCAATCAGATTAGCCCAAGTCAGCCAGCACGTAAAGCTACGTAAACCAATTTATGTAGGTGTAGCAAAAAGCACTAAGGCGTTGTTTGGATAGTGAAGATTAGCGATAGGATTATAGAAAATGAGTTTTTAGCCGATTTCTAAGAAAACCCATTTTACGTCAATTTTTACAAATAACCAGTTTATAAAAAACTATGTTTGGTATGGAAATTTGGAAAACTGGTCGGCCCAGTTCCTTGTTTGGATACCCACAACTACTAGCTGCTTCTATTCCTACTAGATGACCCGGTTGCGCCAATGGCGCAAGAAGCGAATTAGAAAGAATGTTAGTAGTGAGTAAGTAAAAGATGTAACTGGAAATATAATGCAGTGTGGATTGTATTACATCATGTATTAACCACAAATCATGAAATCAATACCAGAGAACCAACTAATGTCACCACCTCTGTACTAACAACCAACATTTAGTATCACAGGAGTGTTTACTTGCAGATCAGGAGTATCACAATTACAACTAAAGAGGCATTGTCCTCACTGCTGTCCTGAGCCCTTCACAAGGAGAGCTCCAAGCCTCACAACTTCTTCCTTCAGCTCTACACATGACCCTTAGTTACGAAGCTCGTCCCTCAGCTATGATTATTTCAAGATGAAATCAACATGCTATTTCTCTCACATGGAACATGTTCAGAATTTAGCCAGTCTTGCTAATCTTTCAGCTACAAAGGCAGAAAGAAAAATGGCATGATGAATAACTAAAAAAAACTGGACCAATAATACTTGTAGCATTAAAAAACCGAGAAAGTGAATTGAGGACAACAGAACAATTATTTGTAACAAGGGCAAGCTTGGCTGATGCAATTATTTTGGACCCCTTAACAAAAAGTGGACACCATCCGCACGTCGGACATGCACGTGTACAGCCATCTGGATTCCATGGACACCATCTGGACAAAAGGAGTGCATGTGTAGGACCACCTGGAAGTGGTCGCAAGAGTGACCAGCAGAGGCGCCCTTGCGGCGCCCGGTGACGAAATGCAGTGGTGCTACGTGGTGCGCTGTTGTCGGTGACACCATGCCTTCTTCCTGCCGGACGGCTGTTGGTCTGCACCGCACAGGGAAGAGTGGGGGGCTTGTGATGGAGAATGACGAGGAGGGGTGCGCCCCCCCAACCGCCAATGTCGCAGACTTGGAGGTTGCTGCCCGTGGGGAAAACATCATGCTCGCTGCCCGTGGGGGAAACCGCATGCCCAAGATCCCCGGCGCAGCGGATGAGATCGAGGTCCTTTGCGCAGCGAAGGGCAACTTGGAGGAGCGGCAGCTGCAGACCACGCATCTCCCGCACACGCCGACGCGCTAGGAGGCCGCGCGCAGTAGCCTGCAGCCTCACCGCCGCCGACACGTGGCGGGTAGCGATCCAAGACGGAAGCGGTGACGGCGACGGCGGGGACTGGACTTGGTGGAGCGGGACTCCCGCCGGCATGGTCGATGCGGGGCCGGAGCTAACCGGCGGTGGCTGCTGCAGCGGCTGCGGCGGTGGCGCACCGGGCAGCGGCAGCGGCTGCTGCGGCGGAGCGCCGGGCGCGGCGGAGGCCGGTAGGAGCGGCGGCTGCCAGTGCAGCCAGGGCTGGGCGGTGGTGGCGATGGATGGCAGCTGCAGTGGCCCGGCGAGCGCGGCGAAGGCCGCCTGGTGCGGCGGCTGCCACGGCAACCACGGCGGCGCGAGGGCAGCGATGGGCGCTGGAGGCGCGGCAGGAGCCGGCCCCGGCCACTGCGGCCACTGCGGGGCGGCGGTGGGCGACAGCTGCAGCTGGGGCAGTAGCGTCCCAGCGAATGCCACGGAGGCCCCTGGATGCGGCGAGTACCACGGCAGGGCCGGCAGCCCGGCAGTGGCGGTCAGCGGCAGGGGCGGCGGCGGCCCGTAGGGGCTGGCCAGGTACAGCCGGATCCCCTGGACGGCTATGACGAGGTCGTTGAGGACCCCGGTGATCTCCTCCGGGGTGTAGACGGCAGACGGTGATGCGGTGGAGGGCGCCGACATCTGGGCAGTGGCGGCGCCGGAGGATGCGACCAGCGGCGCGGACAGGGAGGGCAGCGGCGCGGTGGTGACAGTCGGCAGGGGAAGCGACGGGGTGGGAGGCGACGAAGACATGATCGGAACTGAGCTACCTGATACCAAATTGTTATGGCGCTGTTAGAAGGAGGGCGCGAGAGGGCCGGCCGGGGGCCTTTTTGCCCACGGCCGGGCAAGAGGGAAGGGATTTCCTTCTTAATTCTTGCTTGATTAGATCGATACATCTCTTTTTATATAGAGAGGTTTACTTGACTCCCAAGCAAGGCTTATTTGACCCTTAAGCAAGCGACTCTTATCTCTAATTAACCCTAAGACTAACGGGCTCATTAGGCCCATTACGTACTCTAACATGATCACTCTGAAACTATATTTTAGAACCAAATTAAAAAGGAACAAAATAATCTAATACTCCCTCCGTTCCAAAATAACTGTCTCAACTTTGTACAAAAACATCATGTATCTTTAGGACCAATTTTTAGACGATGGTACCACATAAATCAAGAATTAGACATATCAGATTGCAACGTATTCATGGTCATGTATCTTTAGGACCAATTTTTAGACGATGGTACCACATAAATCAAGAATTAGACATATCAGATTGCAACGTATTCATGGTCAGTTACCAATCATGTCACACCAAGGATTTGCACATAGAACCTGAAATAACTGCAGCTAGCTTGAAGTCTGAAATCTACCAGGTGACAAACAAAGGCAATACCACCAAACCTTATTCTTATTGGACAAGCACAAGATTTAAGAGAAGATAACACATAAAAAATCCTATTTGGTTTCTGGATGCATGCACTTTCTGGATTGTGCACATCAAAGCATGGAAGAACATTCCTAGGAGAGCCATTGTAGCACAACAAAGTAAACCAAAAATAAAAAAAGAAGTGAGTTTGTATCATGTAATTTAGCAATGTATCAGCCCATATCACCATTTATTTTTCAGAGACCAAAGAAAATGACAGAAGTTCCCCTATTCTTTCCTGTACCTTTCTACCAGAATGCTCTCTATTTACAAGCGCCACACAGACTATTTCCACTTGGCGGCAGGTTGGGCACAACAATCCTCGCCGCGAGCTGCAGAAGAACCACACACGCACATACGTCAGACCAGGACACACGAACACGGGCGCCGTGAGGGGGAACGGAACGGACCGGAAGGGGAGAGACAGATCGAAAGAGGGAACGTATGGAGGCATAGTCAGGCTGGGAGGCCGTGAGCGCGGCGGCGGTCTCGGCGGCGAGCTCGTCGAGCTGGCTGGTGGTGACGCCCATGTATACCCTGACGCAGACCAAGCACGGGGTCGCGGTGCTCCTGGCTGAGCCCATAGCTGAGCTTCTTGAACCACACCGTGATCTTGTCGAAGTGCACCGTCTCCGTCCGCCCGTCCCGCTTCACGACGTACATCACCGAAAACTAACAAAAACATACTCATGTGCATCATCCAAACAGGCAATGGTTTTGCATGTTTGTACATCAGAATCAATAATTGAATTATCAACAGATTGGTATATGCAACATGCTTAAATATCATGCCAAGAGAATAATTAAATGCCACATTTATGAATAACTGAACATTATGAATGCCATGCTGCATTTTGTAATGGTAATGATCCAAGATAGTTAAATAGATGGTCATTATTAGGAATGCTCCATAGGATCTAAAGACACGTGTGCATGTTTCTTAAGTGTGCTTTCTAAAATTGGATACCCATTTAGCTCTATTAGCTTGACTTGAAGCGATGGGGACACCGCAAAGTTGATCCCGTACTAATAGTCACAGACAACCTTGTAGAAGATCATGCCCACCCTTGGTCCTTAGAGGGACGTGTGTTGTAGTGGTAACCACATCGGTGAACTTGAAAGGTTATACATGTTCCTACATTACAGAAATGAAACAATAAGCATCTTCACAATAGGACTACATCACTCGGCCAACAGGGCATTTAACGCAAATGCATTGGCTAATGCCAATGATGTCTGTTTCTTACACAGGATAGCCATGAAATTGTTAATCGTATAAAAGTACAGGAATGCAAAGAAACCATGATCGTTCTACAATTGTTGAAGCAAGCTATTATCTTTCAAGAAATCCTATAGAAAATAAGCAATGTAAAAAGGGGAAACAGCTAGGCACGCACTAAGAAACTGACGAACAATATCTGTCCAACTAAACTTCTACACATGATGAAATAAATATCCTTGCAGAGGGCCCTTTATAATTGGAACAAAGAAATAATTTTAAAAAACAGTACCCCTCTGTCATCACCATAGTCTAGCAGATTAATTTAACACAATTTAGGATGAGTAGCACTATAATATTAAAACTGAACTAATTGTTCCTGCTACTTGTGCTTTCTGATGCCTTGTACATATTCATATATGATACAGTAACACTGGCAGCAATTTCTCAAGCGCAAGAACACATATTTTTTTAACTAACAGATTGTATCTAAAGTCCCCCCAAAAGCTGACTTAGAATATAATCAAATAAGTCAAAAACTCTTTTTTAGACTAAATAAGTAGAATCCTGCCTTCTTGTGGCTACAGTTTAGTCTTGGCTAGAATTTAATCTAACAAGCAGAAACCTCATCAGAATTTAATACAGAATATGAATGACAATAAAACAATTCTAAGCAAAGAGGAGGAAGAGGGGAGCGAAGCTGACAGGGAAAGGTTGTCGGGGCGAGCTGAGGGCTTGCTTTCAGAAAAACTCTCCCACAGGCTTGCTCTACACTCGCCGTTGCTCTCGACCGTGACCGTAAATTTCTGGGAATATATGTTTCCTCTATATAATTATGCTGGATTTTTGGAGAGATGCATCACATAATATCTTTCAGTTTCAAATCCATGAGTTTGTGTAGATTTCGTTTGTAAAACTTTGTATAGCTTAGGTTCTGAACTATCTTTATGAAACCTTATGTAAGATCTGAAGTCAATCTTGTCGATTGTGTACAGATCCGATGAATAAATGGGCAAGGAAACCAAGTGGTGTCCGGGGATTGATGGCTCGGATAGCCTGGTAATGATATCAATAAGTAATTATTGTGCAAACAATAACTAATGCAGGTTCCAGGATCTCGTGTGTTGCTGCTGATTACCGAAGGCATATTAGACAAACTCTAATCGATCTAGCCAGTCCAGGCACAACAAGAATGGGCCGCTGCATTGTAAGGTATATCCAAGATTCAGAAACATATGATTTCGCTGCTTTCGACTCAGAACTGAACTAAGCTAGGCACCCGAACACCATGCTAGAATCCAGAGGGAAGCATAGCGCAAGTGCGACCCTCGCTGACCACCTAGAGGCACGGTACCAGTAATGCACCAAGATCTGTCTATTCAAGAGGTAAACAAGAACACATCCTCGTTTGATATCATGATATGCAAGTAAATTTCAAGCACACAGGGTTGATATGCAAACAAATATCACACACACAGGGAGACCGCCCAAACAAGCACATCAGCTCACATCACTTTTAGTAGACAAAAACTGAGCAAGAGAGACCCAACCTTGTTCATAATGACACGAAGGACCCAACAAACAGAGAACATAGATCAGCCTGCAAGAAGAAGAAAAAATAAGAGAATGAACAACATACCAGCTCATAGACATTTCATGAAACACGTCAGGAGTATTGTAACGGAAGAACACCTCCTTCATATGATAATAATGAGCAGCAGTAGAATGGAAGGATCACTGGCAAATTGAACGAATGAGAGCAGCCCCGACGATCTAAAGCTTCAGACCACCAATATCATCATAAACCATGTTTGTCGGCATTGCTAAAAAAACAGTAGAATAAGCAAACAAAATCTCAGTTAACCACCTGGTACACAAAACAAAGGGCATTTAAATCCCCAAACCTGAAGATATGCTACAGGAGCACATGTACATTTGATAAAAACCAATGTACATGTATATGCATGATTACTAAATATGGCAACAATACATATGGCACAATAATTTACCCCCGTCACTGAAATCTGAAGTCAGTGTGCGTGTGTATGTTTATACACCCAGCTAAAAATCTACGAAACGCAAAATAAGAATCTGAATGCCCAATAAAAATTAATCTGGCTGGGCAACTCGGCTACTCCGAGCTCCCCCAGATTGAAAACTCGCTGGTCGTCCGATTCTGTCTTTTACATCGTCTGAGCCGTCTAATTTTCACAATCTATTTTCACTTCGTGGTTATTTTTCCTCTTCTATGACTGGTGGGCTTATTATTGTGCTTTACCTGATTATTAGTGATTTGAATGATTAGTAATTTACCTGAGTATAAGTGTCACAAGTATATTCATTAACTGCCCCCGTACAACCTGCAAATTGATTATGGAATGAGCTTCTGACGGGAAATAGAAAACAAAAAGCACAAAAGAACAGTAGGCACCTGACATAGCTCTAGCGTGGTAAACTTTTTTGAGTGCTTACAGTCATCTTTGGTGCTGACTCGTATCTGACCATTGCCCTGCCCATCGAGGTCACTGTTGCACCACGACTCACGGCAAGGCCCATTTGCCTAGTATGCTCCAACTGCCAGCAGACAAGCAATGTTGCATAAACCAATTGAGGCCTTTTCACTAATTAAATCTACAAAACCATTTAGTAAAATCCACTGGAACTATCCAACTATAGGACTGAATCAATGAAACATAACAGCAGCTGCAGAAACCACTCTAGACCTTTTTCATAAACTAAAGGAAACATTTTAGGTTCTAATTAACCCTGGGGGCTGCAGCCGCTGTTATGAAAATCACTCTCTTCCTATCAATTTTCAGAAAATGGTTTAGAGTGGTTTCTGAAAATGGTCCAGAGTGGGTCCTGATTAAATTGATAGGAAGAGAAGGAATGGGGGTGTTTTAGAACGATTGCTACACATATGGCATACATCTGAAAAAGGAAAAAAGAACACCCTAAATCAAACCTGAAGAAAACAGGATAAAATAACCCGATGTATGAACTGTAAACTGATGAGATTGTTAGTAGACATGATAAAATATGTATGTACAGGTCATTAATTAATAGATTATGAATAGCAAGGATGAAATTAAATCAAATCTGGCAGAAATATGTGCAAAGAACAGCAAGACACCACCGCCGCTGTTGAAATCAAATCTGACAGAAATATGATGAAATTAATTAATCCACGCTGGCCATTCCCATCCACGAGATGAGAGAGACAGTGTGTGTGTGCTGTGTACGCAAGGATGGGAGGGGCTGGAGGAACAGATGAGAATTAAGGAAAAGGGAAGGGGGGGAGAATCCACACCTTGGTCCTCTGACCGTTGCAACCCGTGGTCGAAGGTGAAGAGGCGGTGGCGCAGGGGGGGAGAATTGATTTTAACCCCCCCAGTTCGCTCGCCTTGGATCTTATGTCCCTTTCTTCGTTTGCCTAGCTCTGAAGCCCCCCAGTACGACTTGATTCTTGCCGATTGCCCCTTCTGCGTTGTTATCTATTCAGTTAGCTAATAATGCAAGAAAAACTGATCCTATAATGGTCTGATTTGACTAATTTGCCCTCGTGCAGTTTCCTCATGACCCAGCACCACGCGATGCGAGGAGGGCTAGCACGTTCGTTCTTCGCCCCTGCCGCCAGAGCCGCCGCGCCCTGCTGTCCGTCGCCCCTGCTGCTCCGCCGCGCCTTGCCGTCCGTCCCCCCTGCTGCTGCGCGGCGTCCCCCCCTCCCCTCTCCCCTCCCGCCGCCCTCCATTGCTGGCAAGGCAAGCTTCTCCCCTTCCGTTTCCATGGATTTTGCTTGGTTCCTCTTATATGGTTGTCTAAATCCTAGAAACCCTAGGTGCTGAGGGAGTTTCACATGGGGATTTCTGTCTATTCGCATTTTTATTTGATGGTTATATCTACTAACAAATTTGTTAAACATCAAAGGGGGGCATCAGGAAGAGCTAGACAGAACTGGGGGGCTTCAGAGCAAGGCAAACGAAGAAAGGGGCATAAGATCCAAGGCGAGTGAACTGGGGGGGTTAAAATCAATTCTCCCGCGCAGGGGTGGTTGGGGGATTTTTTTCGGGGCTCTTCGTCCAGCGGCGGTCGTCCAGGTCGAGTTCCTCCTCCGGCGGCTTCTTGGCAGTGAGCGCCCGGGGCGCCGTTGACCGGGGATCCTCCTCCGGCTACCGTCGTCCCGGTAGAGATTTGCGGAGGAGAGCCCACAGTTTCTTGTCCGCGCCGCCGCCCCGGCCTCGCTGCTCCTGGCCCGGCCTCGTTAGTGGAGAAGGAGAGAAAGGAGGGGAGGCGGCGTTGGGTAGAGGAGGAGAGAAGGGAAGGCGCCCGAACCCTAGCCCGAATCCTAGCCGCGGGGGAGAGAGAGAGAGGAGGGTGACGAGGAGGGGGAGGCGAGTGGGACGGGAAAAGAAAAGACGGCTCAGATCGGGAATCACCGCTGCAGCCTGAAGACGAGCGATGGGAAGGCAAGGAGGGGGAAGAGGCGAGGCGGTGGAGGAGTAGCAGTCGGCGGCGGGGCTCCTAGAGCGTAGGAGGAGGAGGAGGTGGGAGGGAGTGGCGGCGGACGAGGGAGGGAGGAGTGAGGGGCGCGGGGCTGTTTTTCCTCTTGCTCGATTGCTGTGGCCCTGGCGCAGTAGCGCGACCGCTCGCTTGCTCGTGTGGTGCGGTGCGCCCTTGCGTTTTTTTGGGTGGTTTTTACCCCTCGCGTGGTGCGGTGCGCTCGAGCGATGGTTGTGCCTAGCACTTTTTAAAGGTTTATATGTTCAATTCTTCTCGACTCACTTCCCCCAAATGGCACATCATGGCCTCATCCATCCAAGCGTTGAGCTGCTGCTGCTCTCCGATTCCTTCTCTGCTCGCTCACACCGCTGCTCCCTCGTCTCGCCTGTGGAAGAATCCGTGCGCGGACGCCAGGTACGGCACGCCTCCGCCGTCCTGGACATCGGTTGCTGCTGGACTCCCAGACCGCCATGTACACGCCGCCGCGCGCGGACGCCTACTACTATGCGCCTCCGCTCCCTGGATGTTGGTTGATGCTCGCCTCCCCTCCTCTGGACGGCTAGGTCCCCAGGCGTACTCTGTTTCGTCGGCCGTCGACCCCGCACAAGCTGTACCTAGCGAGCGGTTCTGCTTCAGGTCAACGCATAGGCCTGCCTCCCCTCAACGCCGGCCGTGCAGGCTGCACCGACATCAGCCTGTATCGGCGGCGCCGGGGGCAGCAGGCAGCTATAGCGGATGGGGATTCCAAGCTAGCGGATGGGGATTCGGAGGAGCAGGTATGTTTGATTATTATTTTCAAGTTTTGTACTAGTAAATTAACATGAACTATATCATGCACTTGACGAGAGAAGCTACAGTTATCTCTTTTTTTGGTTTCTTAGCATGTTTTCATGGTCTACATCATGCACTTGCGGAGAGTATACTACTTCATAATTGACAGGACTTAGCAATTAGCTACATATCTACTTGGTCCATTGAAGAATCTGGTGCGTAGGTACAAAGGGAACACTTGAATGTCACATAAAAATGCACCAATTTGAAGTAGTTTATTTGTTGCTTTACTTGCTGGAAAAATTGGTAGACAATAACATTTCATCTTGTAGCTCCAGATAGAGAGAGGGAGAGGCAGAGGGTGAGAGAGAGAGATAGAGCATATAAGCCTATAAAAGAATGGGAAGTTCATGTCCATATAAAGAATTAAAAGTTGCAACAATAATTATGCAGATATATCTGCAATCGAAGATGAAAAACAAATATTACAGTATTTAATCATCTTCTGGTTGAGCACTACGTTGTTGATGTTTAGTCCACAACTCTCGAGCGATGGCAGCACGAACTCTCTCACCAGCAACTCTATCATCTTCTCTTGCTTGCCCATGAACTTGATGATCACCATGGTCAGTATTTTGTTCTGTTTCCCCATGCTCATAAAGCTCGAATAACTCATCAGGATGATTAACCTTTCTTATGAAGTTGTGGATAATGCAACAAGCCATAACAATTTTCACTTGAGTTCTGTATGGATAAGGAATTCCTCCTTTCCTACTTAGAATTGGAAAACGAGCTTTTAGAACACCAAAAGTTTGTTCAATGACATTCCGCAACTGTGCATGTAGATGGTTGAACAAGTCCTTCTCACTAGTATATCATCGATTACTTCCACGAAAAGAAGCAATATGATAGTGATCTCCACGATACGGGGCAATAAATCTTGGAGTATTTGCGTAGCCTGAATCAACAAGGTAAAATTTACATGCACATTAATTTCATATCAAACTCATCATCTTTATATATATTGTAGATACACGAATAATTGTACTTTACCTTCAGGAACAACTAAACCCCCACTAGTCACAGCCCATCTTAGAACAACTTGATCCGATGCAGAACCCTCCCATCCAGGAGCGACATAAGAGAATGTCATGTCAAATGACACTACTGCCATTACATTTTGAGACGGATAACCATGTCTGTTTCTATAAGGTGTTTGCTTATCAAGCCTGACTTTTGCCTCAATATGTGTCCCATCAATTGCTCCTAGGCAGTTCTGTTGGGATTTTTTGTTAGTCAAAAAATAAAGTTTAAATGGTATCGACCTTCTATTTATGAAAATCATATGTAAAAGAGTATCTGCTTCTAATAGCAGACATACCTTGAAATATGGGTAGAATCTTGCGTCACCCAATATTTTTGATGGGACTTGATTGCTTGAATCTGTTATGCAAACATCATGCAAACCATTTATGGCGTCTAAAACTTTGTTGAAGTGTCGGCTGATTGGTTCGCCAGAATGCTGATATCTATCTTGGATGACACGGTTTCTAACATTGTGACCAATTGTATGTAGAAACATGAGTAGTTGTTCGTCCACTGTCATTCGATTTGTATCCTTAAGTAACTTCCTCTCGCACAAAGCATCCCGCAACAAGTAGAATGTGTGCGTCTCAAGACGAAATTGTTCATAAAATCTAACTGGATGTCCCTCTAAAAACTCTATCGTTTTCTGAGCACCAGTTAATATAGAAGTGTTACGGGGCGTTCTGAATAACCTTGTGAACAACACATCGCGAAACAAGGACACTACAGAAATGTTATTAATAAGCACTTGTTCGGAATCAGAAAGTTCATCATCTGGCACATCCGAAATGTTCATAGATCCCTGCACGATTTGCACAGTTGACCATATCATCTCTGGATAATTGTTTTAAAATGTAATAGTGCTGAACCGGACAATGAACAATACCAAACTGAAAACAATATTTATTACTTCACACAAACTGACAAAATATAAGTGAAATTGTTTTCTGAATCTTGTAAAGTGCGACAACGACTGAAATAAAATACTATGCTCAAAGGTGTATTACAAAAATTCTAAGGATCAAGAATCCAGAGCTTCCGCGTCTCTTCATCCATCTCGATGAAAATGGCTCGTTTATCACCATCTGTAAATGCCTTTACCGCTTTTAGTTTCTCTTTGGGATCTAGATTACTCATACTATTTAGTATTGCCATACAAGATTTAACCGAGTAAGCTTCAGTTTGTTGTGCTACTGTTTTCTTTGCTTCAGCAATGCTAAGTGATGCATCTGCAAGGCGATCAATTGCTATTATGGCATCATCGGCTGTCCGTTTTTGTCCTCTTGCAGTTTCCTTGGATCCACTTCCAGGGGACTTCTTTTTTTCTGGCTCAATGGTAGTTGACTTCTTGGTGAAGACACCAGGGGAAGCATTGATTTCATCAGAATCGATGTCATGTACTTCAACTTCCGTATTGAGATCAATTTGTGAAGATTTGGTCGTACATGTACCATCTTTTCCTTTGCTAGATACAGCACCAGCTCCAGATGTTGTTGAACTAGCACATATGGCTTGAAGATCTATCCAACTAGGCCACACCTTATCTCGATATTCTTGGATAGCCTTATCCTTCTGCAAGTTGTTTAATGTTTTTGTTAATAATAGGATATGAAAACTTTATATGAATTCTACTTGAACAAACTTATCTTAATTAGTTCTTCCCAAATATCTTCTGGAGCTTTTATCATTTTGTCATCGTCATCCCAACCAAATCCCGTGAGTTTTAGAAGTCTGTCCATGGTGCTGTAGCAATTCCTGTAGTATTTATGACGATTTTTCAGTTGTTGTAATTCAAGTTTTTCTACCCTTGAATCATTGAATTGTTCTAAGATATCACGCCATGCTTTCTTTGTGTAACATGTTCCTTCTTTTCCTCCATGTAGGCTTTGATCTTTTAATATATTCAGCAGTATTTTGTCCTCTGAAGATTTCCATACATGGCGCTTAGCTTTATCTGTGTTTTCCTTCTTAATTTTTTTCCTTCTCATCATCCATATTTTTCTACAGAGGGGATACAAGAAGCAATAATGGAAGATGAGTCATTTGGTTTAAAAGGAATAAATCTATGAAGTGGAAGAAAATGAGCATGCCACTAATCTTTTGTTCATGCTATGACTGGACACTTGAATTTTTGTCGCTTGTCTTGTTGGAAATATGCCCTAGAGGCAATAATAAATTGGTTATTATTATATTTCCTTGTTCATGATAATCGTTTATTATCCATGCTAGAATTGTATTGATAGGAAACTCAGATACATGTGTGGATACATAGACAACACCATGTCCCTAGTAAGCCTCTAGTTGACTAGCTCGTTGATCAATAGATGGTTACGGTTTCCTGACCATGGACATTGGATGTCGTTGATAACGGGATCACATCATTAGGAGAATGATGTGATGGACAAGACCCAATCCTAAGCCTAGCACAAGATCATGTAGTTCATATGCTAAAGCTTTTCTAATGTCAAGTATCATTTCCTTAGACCATGAGATTGTGCAACTCCTGGATACCGTAGGAGTGCTTTGTGTGTGCCAAACGTCACAACGTAACTGGGTGGCTATAAAGGTACACTACAGGTATCTCCGAAAGTGACTGTTGGGTTGGCACGAATCGAGACTGGGATTTGTCACTCCGTGTAAACGGAGAGGTATCTCTGGGACCACTCGGTAGGACATCATCATAATGTGCACAATGTGATCAAGGAGTTGATCACGGGATGATGTGTTACGGAACGAGTAAAAGAGACTTGCCGGTAACGAAATTGAACCAGGTATCGGGATACCGATGATCGAATCTCGGGCAAGTATCGTACCGCTAGACAAAGGGAATTGTATACGGGATTGATTAAGTCCTTGACATCGTGGTTCATCCGATGAGATCATCGTGGAGCATGTGGGAGCCAACATGGGTATCCATATCCCGCTGTTGGTTATTGACCGGAGAATGTCTCGGTCATGTCTGCATGGTTCAGGGGACCCGTAGGGTCTACACACTTAAGGTTCGATGATGCTAGGGTTATAGGGAAAGTATGTACGCGGTTACCGAATGTTGTTCGGAGTCCCGGATGAGATCCCGGACGTCACGAGGAGTTCTGAAATGGTCCGGAGGTAAAGATTGATATATAGGAAGTATGGTTTTGGCCACCGGAAGTGTTCCGGGCATCACCGGTAGTGTACCGGGACCACCGGAGGGGTCCGGGGGTCCACTAGGTGGGGCCACCAGCCCCGGATGCCTAAATGGGCCAATAGTGGGAAGGGACCAGCCCCTAAGTGGGCTAGGGCGCCTCCCACCAAGGCCCAAGGCGCCTCCAATAGGGGAAGGGGGCAAACCCTAGGGCAGATGGGCCCTAAGGCCCATCCCAGGTGCGCCTCCCCCTCTCCCCCTTGTGACCGCCACCCAGATGGGATCTGGGGGCTGCCGCCACCCCTAGGGAGGGAACCCTAGGTGGGGGCGCAGCCCCTCCCCTCCCCCTATATATACTTGAGGTTTGGGCTGCCCAACACATGTGATTTGCTCTCCCTGTTGGCGCAGCCCTACCCCTCTCCCTCCTCGTCTCTCGTAGTGCTTGGCGAAGCCCTGCTGGAGTCCCGCGCTCCTCCACCACCACCACACCGTCGTGCTGCTGCTGGATGGAGTCTTCCCCAACCTCTCCTTCTCCCCTTGCTGGATCAAGGCGTAGGAGACGTCACCGGGCTGTACGTGTGTTGAACACGGAGGTGCCGTCCGTTCGACACTAGGATCATCGGTGATTTGGATCACGACGAGTACGACTCCATCAACCCCGTTCACTTGAACGCTTCCGCTTAGCGATCTACAAGGGTATGTAGATGCACTCTCCTTCCCTCGTTGCTAGATTACTCCATAGATTGATCTTGGTGATGCGTAGAAAATTTTGAATTTCTGCTACGTTCCCCAGCAGTGGCATCATGAGCTAGGTCTATGCGTAGTTACTATGCACGAGTAGAACACAAAGTAGTTGTGGGCGTCGATATTGTCAATTATCTTGCCGTTACTAGTCTTATCTTGATTCGGCGGCATCGTGGGATGAAGCGGCCCGGACCAACCTTACACGTACGCTTACGTGCGACCGGTTCCACCGACTGACATGCACTAGTTGCATAAGGTGGCTGGCGGGTGTCTGTCTCTCCCACTTTAGTCGGATCGGATTCGATGAACAGGGTCCTTATAAAGGGTAAATAGAAATTGGCAATTCACGTTGTGGTTTTGGCGTAGGTAAGAAACGTTCTTGCTAGAAACCTATAGCAGCCACGTAAAAACTTGCAACAACAATTAGAGGACGTCTAACTTGTTTTTGCAGCAAGTGTTTTGTGATGTGATATGGCCAAAGGATGTGATGAATGATATATATGTGATGTATGAGATCATGTTCTTATAATAGGAATCACGACTTGCATGTCGATGAGTATGACAACCGGCAGGAGCCATAGGAGTTGTCTTTATTTTTTGTATGACCTGCGTGTCATTGAGAAACGCCATGTAAATTACTTTACTTTATTGCTAAACGTGTTAGCCATAGTAGTAGAAGTAATAGTTGGCGAGCAACTTCATGGAGACACGATGATGGAGATCATGATGATGGAGATCATGGTGTCATGCCGGTGACAAGATGATCATGGAGCCCCAAGATGGAGATCAAAGGAGCTATATGATATTGGCCATATCATGTCACTATTATTTGATTGCATGTGATGTTTATCATGTTTTTGCATCTTGTTTACTTAGAACGACGGTAGTAAATAAGATGATCCCTCATAATAATTTCAAGAAAGTGTTCCCCCTAACTATGCACCGTTGCGATAGTTCATTATTTCGAAGCACCACGTGATGATCAGGTGTGATAGATTCCAACGTTCACATACAACGGGTGTAAGACAGATTTACACATGCAAACACTTAGGTTGACTTGATGAGCCTAGCATGTACAGACATGGCCTCGGAACACAGAAGACCAAAAGGTCGAACATGAGTCGTATAGAAGATACGATCAACATGAAGATGTTCACCGATGTTGACTAGTCCGTCTCACGTGATGATCGGACACGGCCTAGTTGACTCGGATCATATAATCACTTAGATGACTAGAGGGATGTCTATCTGAGTGGGAGTTCATAAGATAAACTTAATTATCCTGAACATAGTCAAAAAGTCTTCGCAAATTATGTCGTGGTTCGCGCTTTAGTTCTACTATTTAGATATGTTCCTAGAGAAAATTTAGTTGAAAGTTGATGGTAGCAATTATGCGGACTGGGTCCGTAAACTAAGGATTGTCCTCATTGCTTCATAGAAGGCTTATGTCTTTAATGCACCGCTCAGTGTGCTGAACCTCGAACGTTGTCTGTGGATGTTGCGAACATCTGACATACACATTTTGATAACTACGTGATAGTTCAGTTAAACGGTTTAGAGTTGAGGCACCGAAGACGTTTTGAAACGTCGCGAAACATATGAGATGTTTCGAGGGCTGAAATTGGGATTTCAGGCTCGTGCCCACGTCAAGAGGTATAAGACCTCCGACGATTTTCTTAGCCTGCAAACTAAGGGAGAAAAGCTCAATTGTTGAGCTTGTGCTTAGATTGTCTGAGTACAACAATCATTTGAATCGAGTGGGAGTTGATCTTCCAGATGAGAAAGTGATATTTCTCCGAAGTCATTACCACCAAGCTGCTAGAGCTTCGTGATGAACTATGATATATCAGGGACATATATGATGATTCTTGAGATATTCGCGATGTTTGACACCACAAAAGTAGAAATCAAGAAGGAGCATCAATTGTTGATGGTTGAACCACTAGTTTCAAGAAGGGCAAGGGCAAGGGTAAGAAGGGATACTTCATGAAACGGCAATTCAGCTGTTGCTCTAGTGAAGAAACCCAAGGTTGAACCCAAACCCGAGACTAAGTGCTTCTGTAATAAGAGGAACAGCCACTGGAGCAGAATTACCCTAGATACTTGGTAGATGAGAAGGCTGGCAAGGTCGATAGAAGTATATTGGATATACATTGTGTTAATGTGTACTTTACTAGTACTCCTAGTAGCACCATGGTATTAGATACCGGTTCGGTTGCTAAGTGTTAGTAAACTCGAAATAAAAGGCTGCGGAGTAAACGGAGACTAGCTAAAGGTGAGCTGGCGATATGTGTTGGAAGTTTTTCCCAAGCTTGATGTGATCAAGCATCGCACGCTCCCTCTACCATCGAGATTGGTGTTTGCGTTGAGCATAGACATGATTGGATTATGTCTATCGCAATACGGTTATTCATTTAAGGAGAATAATGGTTACTCTATTTATTTGAATAATACCTTCAATGGTCTTGCACCTAAAATGAATGGTTTATTAAATCTTGATCGTAGTGATACACATGTTCATGCCAAAAGATATAAGATAGTAATGATAGTATCACCTACTTGTGGTACTGCCACGTAAGTCATATCGGTATAAAACGCATGAAGAAGCTCCATGTTGATGGATCTTTGGGCTCACTCGTTTTTGAAAAGTTTGAGACATGCGAACCATGTCTATTGGTGTATATGCATGAAGAAACTCCATGCAAATGGACCGTTTGGACTCACTTGATTTTGAATCACTTGAGACATGCAAATCATACCACATGGGCAAGATGACTGAAAGCCTCGTTTTCAGTAAAATGGAACTAGAAAGCAACTTGTTGGAAGTAATACATTTTGATGTGTGCAGTCCAATGAGTGCTGAGGCGTGTAGTGGATATCGTTATGTTCTCACTTCACAGATGATTTGAGTAGATGTTGAGTATATTTACTTGATGAATCACGAGTCTGAATTATTGAAAGGTTCAAGTAATTTCAGGGTGAAGGTGAGAGATCATCGTGACAAGAGGATAAAATATCTATGATATGATCATAGAGATGAATATCTGAATTACGAGTTTGGCACGGAATTAAGACATTGTGGAAATTGTTTCACAACTAATACAGCCTGAAACACCATAGTATGATGGTGTGTCCGAACATCATAACTGCACCCTATTGGATATGATGCATACCATGATGTCTCTTATCGAATTACCATGATAGTTTATGGGTTAGGCATTAGAGACAACCACATTCACTTTAAATAGGGCACCACGTAATTCCGATGAGATGACACCGTACGAACTATGGTTTAGAGAAACCTAAGCTGTCATTTCTTAAAAGTTTGGGGCTGCGACGCTTATGTGAAAAAGTTTCAGGCTGATAAGCTCGAACCCAGAGCGGATAAATGCATCTTCATAGGACACACAAAACAGTTGGGTGTACCTCCTGTCTCAGATCCGAAAGCAATAAGGGATTGTTTCTAGAATCGGGTCCTTTCTCGAGGAAAAGTTTCTCTCGAAAGAATTGAGTGGGAGGATGGTGGAGACTTGATGAGGTTATTGAACCGTCTCTTCAACTAGTGTGTGGCAGGGCACAGGGAGTTGTTCCTGCGGCACCTACACCAATTGTAGTGGAAGCTTATGATAGTGATCATGAAACTTCAGATCAAGTCACTACCAAACCTCGTGGGATGACAAGGATGCGTACTACTTCAGATTGGTACGTAATCCTGTCTTGGAAGTCATGTTGCTAGACAACAATGAACCTACGAGCTATGGAGAAGCGATGGTGGGCCTGGATTCCAAAATGGTTCGAGGCCATATAATCCGAGAGAGGATCCATATATGAAAACAAAGTGTAGACTTTGGAAGAACTACTTGATGGTCGTAAGGCTGTTAGGTACATATGGATTTTTAAAAGGAAGACGTACAATGATGGTAAGTATCACCATTAAGAAAGCTCGACTTGTCGTTAAGATGTTTTCCGACAAGTTTAAGGAGTTGACTACGATGAGACTTTCTCACTCGTAGCGATGCTAAGAGTCTGTTGGAATTATATTAGCGATTACTGCATTATTTATGAAATCTTGCAGATAGGATGTCAAAACATTGTTTCCTCGACGATTTTCTTGAGGAAAGGTTGTATGTGATACAACCGGAAGGTTTTGTCAATCCTGAAAGATGCTAATAAGTATGCAAAGCTCCAGCAATCCTTCTAAGGACTGGAGTAAGCATCTCGGAGTTGGAATGTATGCTTTGATGAGATGATCAAAGATTTTGGGTGTATACAAAGTTTATGAGAAAATTGTATTTCCAAAGAAGTGAGTGGGAGCACTATAGAATTTCTGATGAATATATGTTGTTGACATATTGTTGATCAGAAATGACGTAGAATTTCTGGAAAGCATATAGGGTTATTTGGAAAGTGTTTTTCAATGGAAAGCCTGGATTAAGCTACTTGAACATTGAGCATCAAGATCTATAAGGATAGATCAAAACGCTTAATGGTACTTTCAAATGAGCACATACCTTGACATGATCTTGAAGGTGTTCAAGATGGATCAGTCAAAGAAGGAGTTCTTGCCTGAGTTGTAAGGTATGAAGTTAAGACTTAAAACTCGACCACGGCAGAAGAAAGAGGAAGGACGAAGGTCGTCCCCTATGCTTTTGTCATAGGCTCTATACGGTATGCCATGCTGAGTACCGCACCTGATGTGTGCCTTGCCACATATCTGGCAAGAGGGTACAAAGGTAATCTAGGAGTAGATCACCAGATAGCGGTCTAAATTATCCTTAGGAATAAGGATATGTTTCTCGGTTATGGAGGTGATAAAGAGTTCGACGTAAAGAGTTACGTCGATGCAAGCTTAACACCTATCCGGATAGTTCTGAGTAGAGATACCAGATACGTATAATGGAGCAACAATTTAGAATAGCTCCAAGTAGAACAGTTATTTGAAATGGCTCCAAATGTAGCGTAGTAGTTGCATCTACAAGATGACATAGAAATTTGCGAAGTACATACAGATCTGAATGTTGCAGACCCGTTGACTGAAACCTCTCTCACAAGCATAACATGATCAAACCCAGAACTCTTTGGGTGTTAGTCACATGGGGATGTGACCTTGAGTGTTAATCACATATCGATGTGAACTGGATTATTGACTCTAGTGCAAGTGGGAGACTGTTGAAAATATGCCCTAGAGGCAATAATAAATTGGTTATTATTATATTTCCTTGTTCATGATAATCGTTTATTATCCATGCTAGAATTGTATTGATAGGAAACTCAGATACATGTGTGGATACATAGACAACACCATGTCCCTAGTAAGCCTCTAGTTGACTAGCTCGTTGATCAATAGATGGTTACGGTTTCCTGACCATGGACATTGGATGTCGTTGATAACAGGATCACATCATTAGGAGAATGATGTGATGGACAAGACCCAATCCTAAGCCTAGCACAAGATCATGTAGTTCGTATGCTAAAGCTTTTCTAATGTCAAGTATCATTTCCTTAGACTATGAGATTGTGCAACTCCCGGATACCGTAGGAGTGCTTTGGGTGTGCCAAACGTCACAACGTAACTGGGTGGCTATAAAGGTACACTACAGGTATCTCCGAAAGTGTCTGTTGGGTTGGCATGAATCGAGACTGGGATTTGTCACTCCGTGTAAACGGAGAGGTATCTCTGGGCCCACTCGGTAGGACATCATCATAATGTGCACAATGTGATCAAGGAGTTGATCACGGGATGATGTGTTACGGAATGAGTAAAAGAGACTTGCCGGTAACGAGATTGAACCAGGTATCGGGATACCGATGATCGAATCTCGGGCAAGTATCGTACCGCTAGACAAAGGGAATTGTATACGGGATTGATTAAGTCCTTGACATCGTGTTTCATCCGATGAGATCATCGTGGAGCATGTGGGAACCAACATGGGTATCCAGATCCCGCTGTTGGTTATTGACCGGAGAACGTCTCGGTCATGTCTGCATGGTTCCCAAACCCGTAGGGTCTACACACTTAAGGTTCGATGACGCTAGGGTTATAGGGAAAGTATGTACGCGGTTACCGAATGTTGTTCGGAGTCCCGTATGAGATCCCGGACGTCACGAGGAGTTCCGGAATGGTCCGGAAGTAAAGATTGATATATAGGAAGTATGGTTTTGGCCACCGAAAGTGTTCCGGGCATCACCGGTAGTGTACTGGGACCACCGGAGGGGTCCAGGGGTCCACTAGGTGGGGCCACCAGCCCCGGATGCCTACATGGGCCAATAGTGGAAAGGGACCAGCCCCTAGATGGGCTAGGGCGCCTCCCACCAAGGCCCAAGGCGCCTCCAATAGGGGAAGGGGGCAAACCCTAGGGCAGATGGGCCCTAAGGCCCACCCCAGGTGCGCCTCCCCCTCTCCCCCTTGTGGCCGCCACCCAGATGGGATCTGGGGGCTGCCATCACCCCTAGGGAGGGAACCCTAGGTGGGGGCGCAGCCCCTCCCCTCCCCTATATATACTTGAGGTTTGGGCTGCCCAACACATGTGATTTGCTCTCCCTGTTGGCGCATCCCTACCCCTCTCCCTCCTTGTCTCTCGTAGTGCTTGGCGAAGCCCTGCTGGAGTCCCGCGCTCCTCCACCACCACCACACCGTCGTGCTGCTGCTGGATGGAGTCTTCCCCAACCTCTCCTTTTCCCCTTGCTGGATCAAGGCGTATGAGACGTCACCGGGCTGTACGTGTGTTGAACACGGAGGTGCCGTCCGTTCGGCACTAGGATCATCGGTGATTTGGATCACGACGAGTACGACTCCATCAACCCCGTTCACTTGAACGCTTCCGCTTAGCGATCTACAAGGGTATGTAGATGCACTCTCCTTCCCTCGTTGCTAGATTACTTCATAGATTGATCTTGGTGATGCGTAGAAAATTTTGAATTTCTGCTACGTTCCCCAACATGTCTGTCTAACGGGATGTTCACATCCCTTATCAGTTATTTTCCTATGTTGCTGCCAAGATCTTTAATTTGCTATTAAATCTGGTCTCGCTTGCCCCACGTACTGCTATCAACATCAGATGACATCACAAGGTATTCTAATCTTCATCTCCTTACTGCTTAGCTCTTACTGCACACTATATATTCTGGATAAATATGATTGATACTTATGGAAAATCATCCTTACAGTGTGCTTTAAACTGCATCCTTGTCATGAAAAATTAACTACTGCACTTGATATATATAGTCATCGATAATCTAATTGTGGTTCGGTGTTAGATCATTTTAGTATTTATATAGGCATTCATAGTGCAATCTGATTCTCTTATGTGCCACATGTTCATATTTACGATACTCCCTAATCAGAGTTGCCTCTAATTTTTCCTTCAACAGTATGTGTTATCATTTAGATTAACAGATTACCAGGTTGTTGGATCTACTATGTCCTAGGAATTGCCCATATGAAATTATCAGAGGTTTTATGCAAAATAGGGTCCACTACCAAATAGATTAATTCAATCAACAGTACCATGAAAATATTTACAAATACAAATTCGTACTGCTGTGTAGGATGGTGAAGCCATGGAACCTGATTGAAGATGGGAAGACTGATTGAAGGTGGGAAGATGATGCACGAAAAGCCTGAAGGAGATGTGGAGCCTTATTGAAGATGACCAGCTTCAGATCCAAGGTCAACGTCTCCCATCCAGTGCCTGTCACGGGGTCACAGCCAGCCCTTTGCGATCTGGGTGTATAACATGCGGGAAACAAAGTCTGTCTTTTATAGGCAGTGAAAAGGGCGTGAGGTGAGACGCAAAAAGCAGAATTGGTGCCATCTGAAATTGTTGAGGAATAGACGGGGGCGAAGAAAGGCAGTTGCATCTGTATATGCTAATCGCGTTCGTGGAAAAACGAGTAATAATAGTTTTTCCACAAACCCGGAATGATGGGTTTTTAGAAAACGAGTTTCCCCTATCCACGAGGTTGTTGGACGAGCCAAACAAGATTTTTTACGGTTAGGCAGTTTCCTTGGCTTACGTAGATTGCGTTCTCTATATTCCTTTTATCCAAACAACGCCTAAATAATCCATACCCATTGTACGTTATGCTTTATTACCACGGGGGGCGGGGAGACGTATATTTTTTACGGGTATATTTATAAGGAAAACGATAATCCAAACATGCCTCAAACTAGAAAAACAAAGCGAGACAAACGTTGCCGGGTTGCACTCTTCTCGATCTGGTCTAAGCACACGTAGGATAAACTGCCAATCTTTCCACCATCGGCGCGTTACTTTTCTTGCTCTCTTCAGCTTCTTCTTCCAGGTGGAGGCCATGAGCGTAGTCGTCGAAGCATTCGTCAATTGTCCTGAATGGAATGTCAGGGTAAAGGCTTGATACTTCAACGTCTCTCGACCCGTCGATGCCGAAGTTGGTCTGGCAGCCGTTTATAAAGATGTCGTGCGTGAGCGAAGCGACTATGCTCTCCGGGATGATGTCTTCTGCAATGCATAAGATGAATCAGATTTTCAAGCCAAAATTACGTTGAATCTCAGGCTGCATGAGTAGGTACCCGCAGCCATGGCGAGCAAGTCCTCCTTGCTAAGCGTGACGCGCGGCAGTGTGCGGCCGATCTTGCTCTCCCAGAGGCAGGCCATCTCGTTGGTGCTGAGGAGATTGCAGGCGGGGCGGAAGTGGACGACCTTGTTGACGCTCCGGGCGTCGTACGCGGCCTTGACCGTGAACTTGCCAATGTCAGTTCCAGCCACGAAGAACGCTGTGCAGTGCGGACAGAATCGCTGAGTCACGGTGAAGGAACAAAGAGAGAGGTAGGGCATGGGTATACCTCTGACGGTGCCATCGCCGTAGATCTGGAAGCGGTCGAGCGGCGGGCGCACCTCGGACGGGTGCATGTTGTCGAAGTAGGGCCAGCCGGCGATGGAGTTGCAGCAGATGTAGGTGTAGGGCACGCCGGCCGCCTCCGCCGCCCGCCGGACGCGCCGCTTCTCCTCGTAGAACCCCAGCCCGGCCCCCACCGGGCGCGCCCTGTCCACGTCGTGCCCGAACTCCGACGGCAGAAACCTCTGTTGTGCGCACCGCGCATACAAGTCCATCATGCATGCATACGGGTGTGTACGTGCACGTCACAGTGCAGTGTAACACAAACTTGCAAGTGCTGGCGCGTACCTTGACGGTGCCGGCGGCTTGGATGGCTTTGATGAGGCCGAGCTGGTCGAGGATGTTGGCGCCGCCCATCACCGAGATCACCACCTCGACGCCGTGCGCGCGGAGCGCCGTCTCCACGGACCTCCCGCCGTCTTTCCCGTCGACGCGGCCCTGGCATTTCAGAGGGCGCATACCTAGCTACGTGAACATCTGTACTACATACAGTGGCGGAGACACGCCTGGAGCAGTTAGGACTATAGCCCCAGGCCTAGAAACAACTTCCTTTGTAATTTCTTCATGCAAAGTATAGAAAATTATAAAAATTTATCATTCAACATAGCACAGCCCTAGGCATAATTTGCATCTAACTCCGACACTGGGTGTCTGCATGATATATAATACCTCGACGACCAAGGCGCCTTTGCGCTGGAGCGCGTCGACGGAGGCCGCGCGCGCGGGGCAGGCGTTGCCGGGGCGGACGAGGATGAAGGTCCTGCGCCCGCTGTCGAGGCAGGCCTCCGCCACGAAGCGACCGATGTAGCCGGTGGCGCCCACGATGAGTGCTGGGCCGGGACGAGGCACTTCCTCTTCCTCACAAGGCGCCATCGCTTCCGTCGCTGTGCCTAGCTTGCTAGAAGCTGATGACCAGATGGTGGCGGTTCTAGCAACCGGCTGGCAGACGCTGACCGGCAGAGTTGGATCTTATATAGAGGTTGTCTTTGTACCCTACTTGTCACCTGTCGGGCAGGTCTGGTTACAGAAGAAGAGTAGGTAAACACATGGCAGCCCAAACTCACACGTTAGGTGCTGCTGAATCCTAGTTTTGCCAGATCCAATAGCAAGGGACCAGATTCATATGTGAGTGGTAAATGGTCAGGGACCCTCTGTAGGAATCAGATGCTTCTGTATCGTGCAAAATTTCTGCACAACTGTCTCTCCGTTCGTGTCAAACGGGTAGTATGATCTCTTCTTGTTGGCTGGGCCTGATTCTTCTACACAGACCGGCTGGTAAGGGCCGTAGGTTTCTTCCTTAGTCAAGCCCCACGACAAATGCTGATGGCGTTTGCCCCGCCGAGAGACGTGGCGGTAGTTACCATTTTTGCGCCTCGTTTTTTTTAGCATAATAACTTTATCTTCTATATCTAAATAGCTAGCCCCCACTAACTATTTCTCTCAACATGCAAGCATGCCACATCATCCCACAACATGCATGAGAAAAGGTCCACTCTCACTATCATAGTATCTCAACATGCAAGCATGCCACTTCATCATGACATGCACGGAAAAAAACTCATCTCAATATGCAAACATACATGAGAATTTTCATTCTATTATGGTATATATATTTAAAATATATTTAACAACTATATAGTAATCAAACATAATAAGTTATATCATTTTTAGTTTTAGCCTTTTATATTATTACTTCAAATATTCATGTTTCATACAATGAATCACATTGAAATATGTTATAAAATGTTCCCGCAACAACGTGCGGGGTATCATCTAGTTCATCAAATGATAGTGTCGTTTACAAAAAGGGTCTTTTACATCTGTGTCCCTAACTGGAACCCACTACTCATATTTGCCCTTAATTTTGAAGTGTGCTCAAATTTATCCCTCTGCCGTTAAGTGCACTTATAGAAATGTCCTTCCGTGCTGTTTCCGTCCGGTCAAAGTGGGTTGACCGGTATCTGGCCGTTTCTTTGACAATCTTGCCCCTGTCTCCATGTGTCTCTTATGGATGGGACCCACTCCAAATTTTTTGGTAAAAGCCCTATCGCTCACACACTTCCACATGGGTCCTAGCTAGAAAAACTAAAATGAAAAATAGAAAAGGACTAGTCAAACTAGATATTAGGCCCACATGTCATTGGCTTATCAATATTTTCTCAAATATTTTTTTAATTAACAGTGGATTAGGCTGCCTCAATTAAAAGCCGTGGCTTGGGCCGACGGTCGCCCGCGACGACCAATTCCCGCGCCGGAGGCACACAGGGAGGCCGCAAGGAGGCCGACCGAGAGGACCAGGCGATAGCCCTCGATCTACCACGTGTGGGGATATTGTCGCCGGACCATATGGTCGCCGGAACAAACGGCGGCGACCATTCCCACGGCGGCTCTGGGCGGCGCAAGTGGGGGAGCTTCCATGCGAGCGGGAGGGAGAGGGAAAAAGGCTGTGTGGGGGATCTTCCATCACTAGGATCACGATGGCTACGCCGCTCAGGCTAAGAGAAGGCCAGAGCGAGGACTTTGACGATGGCGGCCATGGCAGAGCTCGGAGCTCGCGGGTAAGACAACCCGAGATCATGGCGGTTGCTGTGGAGGAAGCCCACGTCTTCTTCGGTACATCACGATGCCCGGGAAGCAGGTGGAATCGACCGGCGTGCCTCAATGGCGTCGAATCGAAGGCGGCAATCTGAGACTGGAGGCGGGAAGATGCGTTGTAGCGCTCAATCCTTGATGTCTCTGGTCGAATTAGTGCTGGAATTTAGTCTATTTTGGGCAGCCCAATAACTATTTCAGAAATTCCTAATAAATCCTAGAGGCCCACTTAGCCCATTTGTGCAAGGCAAGGGATACTACTAAAGTTTAGTCCCACATTGCTAATTTAGTGGGAGTTGGACCTCCTTATAAGGGAGGTTCTTTCCCCACTTGTACGAGCATGAGAACAAGAGGGATATCCACGCGCGCTCCTCCTCCGCCGCCCGCCTCGCCACGCCACGCCTCGTCACGACGTGCCGCGGGTTGCGGGAATGAGCCGAGCCGATATCTAAGGTCGCTCCTCTCAGATAGACGCACCGGAATCTCTTCCTCCTCTCGCCACAAGTTCCTGAGCATTGCGCTGCTGCTACGTTCTTCCCCATCCCGTCTTGCGGCGTGCACCGCAGGTCGGGACAGTAGGCCTCCGAAACCGCACCTTTTGAGTCCTGTACGGGAGAAGGATGATAAGGTTTTTGGGAAGCGCTTAGCGCGACTACTGGCTGCTTCATCACGGACGATCCGGTCGCCGACGACTTCTTCCCCGATGTCCACGACCTCCTCGACGACATGGCAGGCGAGGACACCGACCCCAAGTCCAGCGCTTCTGCTGCTGCTGTCCCGTACGTGTTCTTGTCTTTCCTGTTAAAGGTTCTGCCGCAGTTCCTTATTCTAGTCCTTGTCCTACACATGATAGGTTCTACTTCATATATGCAACTAGTTCTACTGTCTGCTATAGATATGTTAGGCTACGGTTCATATATGCAGAAGCTATTTACCTTCTCTCTGTCAGAACGCATGACTTGTTTTATCTCTATTATATTACTCATGCTTTATCTAGTATTTCTGTTAATAAAATCATTTGGTAAATTGCTCATATTTCCAACAATCCAAAAACCTTATTATAGGCAATTTACCCCAAGTGGTTTTGTTGCTTCCATGAGACCTCCTATGTTTAAGGGTATCCACTATAAGAGGTGGCGCGTGAGAGCAGTCTTATGGTTTCAAACCATGAGTTGCTATGACGCCACTCTCGACAAACCTGAAGGAGAGCTTGATGCTCAACAGGCACAAGCTTTTCAGAAAATGGATACTCTGTTTAAGGCTGCTCTCTTGAGTGTTCTTGGTGAGAACATAGTTGATGCTTATGCGTCAATTGATAATGGAAAAGATATGTGGGATGCACTCGAGGCCAAGTTTGGGGTCTCGGATGCTGGCACTGAGCTGTACATCATGGAGCAATTCTATGATTATAGGATGACTGAAGAGCGCTCCGTGGTTGAGCAAGCTCATGAGATACAGTCATTTGCTAGAGAACTTGAACACTTCAGTTGTATGCTACCGGACAAGTTTGTTGCCGGAGGTATCATCACTAAGCTTCCTCCTTCATGGAGGAACTTTGCTACCTTGCTGAAGCATAAGAGGCAGGAGTTTTCCATCCCGGATCTCATTGGCACTCTTGATGTGGAAGAAAAGGCGAGAGCAAAGGACGCACGTGCTCGAGGTATTGAGGAGGATCTAGTGCCAATGTGGTACAGAAGCAGAACTTCCAGCCCCACAAGTTCAAGAACAAGGGCAAGTTTGATAGGAAGAACAAGGCTGTGCAACACACGAACTTCAAGAAGAAGAATGACAAGAAGAAAGGTGCTTGTCATGTGTGTGGGGATCCTGATCATTGGGCTCCTAGTTGCCCTAATCGCTATGACAAGCGTCATCCTGGGAAAGGCGGCAAGACCGCTAATGTTGTCATTGGAGACACTGACATGAAGTATGATGGGTATGGTATATTTCTCACTATTCTTTCAGTATGTCATTCTCCTGACTGGTTGATTGACACGGGTGCTAATGTGCATGTATGCGGTGATATTTCCATGTTTTCGTCTTATCAGACCGGAGGGACTTCAACCGTGCTGATGGGCAACAGTTCAAGTGCTTCTGTTCGTGGTGTTGGCACGGTCGATCTGAAGTTTACTTCGGGGAAGATCGTGCGGCTGAAGAACGTGCATTATGTCCCTCCATCAATAAAAATCTTGTTAGCGGATCTCTTCTGTGTAGAGATGGCTACAAGCTTGTCTTTGAGTCGAATAAATTTGTAATATCCAAGTATGGAACCTTTGTTGGTAAAGGCTATGAGTCAGGAGGCTTGTTTCGTTTATCCTTATCAGACGTTTGCAATAAAGTTGTTAATCATATTTGCAACAATAGTGAATCTAATGTGTGGCATTCACGTCTTTGTCATGTTAACTTTGGTTGCATGTCGCGACTAGCGAAGTTGAACTTAATCCCTAATTTCACCACCGTCAAAGGATCTAAGTGTCAAGTGTGTGTGTAAGCTAAGAAACCTCGTAAGTCTCACACGACTGCGGAAATAAGAAATCTTGCACCACTAGAGCTCATACATTCAAATCTATGTGAAATGAATGGTGTGTTGACAAAAGGTGGAAAGAAATATTTCATGACGTTAATTGATGACTCCACTAGATACTGCCGTGTGTATCTTCTGAAATCTAAGGATGAGGCTTTGAACTTTTTCAATATCTATAAAGCTGAAGTGGAAAACCAACTTGATCGGAAAATCAAGAGGCTTAGGTCCGACCGTGGTGGAGAGTATTTTTCCAATGAGTTTGATGCTTTTTATGCGGAACATGGTATAATCCATGAGAGGACGCCTCCCTACTCACCTCAGTCAAATGGGGTGGCCGAAAGAAAGAACCGTACTCTAACTGATTTGGTTAACGCCATGTTAGACACATCGGGTCTCTCCAAGGCATGGTGGGGGGAGGCAATATTGACAGCATGTCATGTCCTAAACCGAGTCCCCACAAAGAACAAAGAGATAACTCCATTCGAGGAATGGGAGAAGAAAAGGTTAAAACTCTCTTATCTGCGAACATGGGGTTGTTTGGCGAAAGTCAATACTCCAATTTCAAAGAAGCGGAAGCTTGGACCAAAGACTGTGGATTGTGTTTTCCTGGGATATGCTTTTGATAGCATTGCCTATAGATTCTTGGTTGTAAAATCTGAGGTACCTGACATGCATGTCGGTACGATCATGGAGTCGAATGATGCGACATTCTTTGAAGATATCTTTCCCATGAAGGATATGGCTACCTCATCTAATCACGAGATGCCTAGTTCATCGAATCAGGAACCAGTTACAATTACCGAACCTGCAATTTCGATGGAACACTTTGAAAGTCTAGTGGAGGAGAACAATGAAGTTCCTATTAGGAGCAAGAGACAGAGGACTGCAAAGTCCTTTGGTGATGATTTTCTTGTGTACCTCATAGATGACACTCCCAGTTCTATTTCAGAGGCCTATGCATCTGAAGATGCTGACTACTGGAAGGAAGCGGTTCGTAGCGAGATGGATTCCATCTTGGCAAATGAAACTTGGGAGATAATTGATCGTCCTTATGGGTGCAAACCTATAGGATGCAAATGGGTATTCAAGAAGAAGCTTAGGCCTGATGTTACTATTGAAAAGTACAAGGCTCGGCTCGTGGCTAAGGGTTATACCCAAAAGGAAGGTGAAGACTTCTTTGATACTTACTCACCTGTGGCTCGACTGACCACTATTCGAGTTCTACTTTCACTAGCCGCCTCGCATGGTCTTCTCGTTCATCAAATGGATGTTAAGACTGCTTTCCTAAATGGAGAGTTGGACGAGGAAATTTATATGGAACAACCAGATGGGTTTGTACTAGATGGTCAGGAAGGGAAAGTGTGCAAGTTGCTGAAGTCTTTGTACGGACTTAAGCAAGCACCCAAACAGTGGCATGAGAAGTTTGAAAGAACTTTAACAGCTGCAGGCTTTGTTGTGAACGAAGCTGACAAATGTGTGTACTATCGCCATGGTGGGGGCAAGGGAGTTATCCTGTGCTTGTATGTTGATGACATACTAATTTTCGAAACCAATCTGAATGTTATTAAGGAGGTTAAGGATTTCCTATCTCGTTGTTTTGAGATGAAGGATTTAGGAGTGGCTGATGTCATTCTGAACATCAAGTTGTTGAGAGACGATGATGGTGGGATTACATTGCTTCAATCTCACTATGTGGAAAAGATCTTGAGTCGCTTTGACTACAGTGACTGCAAGCCCTCTCCAACACCATATGATGCTAGTGTGTTGCTTCGAAAGAATCGAAGAATTGCTAGAGACCAAGTGAAGTATTCTCAGATTATTGGCTCGCTTATGTACTTAGCCAGTGCTACAAGACCTGACATCTCTTTTGCTGTTAGCAAACTGAGTCGGTTTGTTTCAAAACCAGAAGATGTGCATTAGAAAGCTCTAGAAAGAGTTTTGCGTTATTTGAAAGGCACTGCAAATTATGGAATTCACTACACCGGGCATCCAAAGGTGCTTGAAGGGTATAGTGACTCAAACTGGATCTCAGATGCTGATGAGATAAAGGCCACGAGCGGTTATGTATTCACTCATGGAGGTGGCGCTGTTTCTTGGAAGTCTTGCAAGAAGACCATCTTAACGAGGTCAACAATGGAAGCAGAACTCACAGCACTAGATACAGCTACGGTTGAAGCAGATTGGCTTCGCTGGCTCTTGAATGACTTGTCGGTTGTTCCGAAACCTGTACCGGGTGTCCTTATGAACTGCGACAATCAAACTATGATCACGAAAGTGAGCAGTTCAAAGGATAAAATGAAGTCATCAAGACACGTTCAGAGAAGGTTAAAGTCTGTCAGGAAAATGAAAAACTCCGGAATTATTGCGTTGGATTATATCCAAACGTCTAAAAATTTGGTAGATCCTTTTACCAAGGGTCTATCACGTAATGTGATAGATAATGCATCGAGGGAGATGGGTATGAGACCCACAATATGAGTTGTTCACAGTGGTAACCTATTCTTTGTGATGGGAGATCCCGTGAATTAGATGTGGAAGACAAGCTATTGGTCAACTGAGAGGAGAGTATCCTTACTATTCACAATACCACTCCATGAAGATGCAATACTCTCCTAATCTGCATGGCAAGTTGATGTATATCTTAATGTGTTCTAAGTGGCTTATTTAAGCAGAGATGTTATCCTGCAGAACATCTTTTGAAGAACACACCTATATGAGTCTGATTGTCAAACGTCGCAATCTATGAGAGTAGGGTTCTCTCTAGTAAATTCATGAAAGGTCATGGAGTATGACGCATAAGCTCCACCCGCGGGGAAGACCCACGGTAGCCACGTATCGGTCAAGGCTTTATGTGAAGCTAAATTCACAGAAAACTTGCAGTTCAAGGCCCAGTTCACTGTTCAAGTTGCTTACTAGTGTAGCATAGAGTTCTAGGTGGAAGTTCAACTTAACAGTCTCCACTGCAGTACCGGTATATAAAACAGTGTTTTTTGGAACCAAAGACAAATTTCTGTGTGCCTCCGGGATTTGGTGGGGGATTGCTGGAATTTAGTCTATTTTGGGCAGCCCAATAACTATTTCAGAAATTCCTAATAAATCCTAGAGGCCCACTTAGCCCATTTGTGCAAGGCAAGGGATACTACTAAAGTTTAGTCCCACATTGCTAGTTTAGTGGGAGTTGGACCTCCTTATAAGGGAGGTTCTTTCCCCACTTGTACGAGCATGAGAACAAGAGGGATATCCACGCGCGCTCCTCCTCCGCCGCCCGCCTCGCCACGCCACGCCACGCCTCGTCACGACGCGCCGCGCCGCGCCTCGTCACGACGCGCCGCGCCGCGCCGCGGGTTGCGGGAATGAGCCGAGCCGATATCTAAATTTTTTCCACGCACTACGGGTATACGCTGCACCCTTCGGCTGCTGACTGTTCGTTTCATCTCCCGCGTTCCCTTCAGCTCCCGGCGCAGCCTCTCGCCTCCTTCTCTTGCGCCTATAAAAAGGAGGTCGCTCCTCTTAGAGAGACGCACCAGAATCTCGTTCTCGTCCTCCTCTCGCCACAAGTTCCTGAGCACTGCGCTGCTGCTACGTTCTTCCCCATCCCGTCTTGCGACGTGCACCGCAGGTCGGGACAGTAGGCCTCCGAAACCGCACCTTTTGAGTCCTGTACGGGAGAAGGGTGATAAGGTTTTTGAGGAGCGCTCAGCGCGACTACTGGCTGCTTCATCACGGACGATCCGGTCGCCGACGACGACTTCTTCCCTGACGTCCACGACCTCCTCGACGACATGGCAGGCGAGGACACCGACCCCAAGTCCAGCGCTTCTGCTGCTGCTGTCCCGTACGTGTTCTTGTCTTTCCTGTTAAAGGTTCTGACGCAGTTCCTTATTCTAGTCCTTGTCCTACACATGATAGGTTCTACTTCATATATGCAACTAGTTCTACTGTCTGCTATAGATATGCTAGGCTACGGTTCATATATGCAGAAGCTATTTACCTTCTTTCTGTCAGAATGCATGACTTGTCTTATCTCTATTATATTACTCATGCTTTATCTAGTATTTCTGTTAATAAAATCATTTGGTAAATTGCTCATATTTCCAACAATTAGTAGGCTGGTAGGATGCGTTCATGTCGTAAGAGCTTCCCGACGAGTTGGCGGGGCTTGGTGTTGCCCTTGGCCACGTTCTTGACAGACGACGGCGACAGGTCACTCTCTAGCCGTCCAGCATGCTTGCGGGAGAGGGCTCAAGGGCGGGAGAGAGAAAGCAGGCTAGCGGCAGAAAGAGAACGAGGGCAAGAGGGATGCGACGTCAGGGGAGGCCAGCTGTAGAGGCGACGCCCGTTCGTCACTCTCACCGGAGTTGAGAGAGAGTGGCGTCGGCCCGTCGTTCGGCAGGGAGAGAGAGAGGTGAGAGAAAGAAAAATATTTTTTGTCTAGCTAGGACCCACATGTAAGTGTGTGTGAGAGAGATGGGGTGAGAGAAAGGGTTTTTTCAAAAAAAAGGGAGTGGGTCCTACCGGTAGGTGAGACATGAAGACAGGGCCAAAATTGTCAAAGAAACGGCCAGATACCGGTCAAACAGCTTTGACCGGACGGAAACGGCATGGATGGGCATTTCTATAAACGCACCTAACGGCAGAGGGACAAATTTGAGCATGCTTTGAAATTAGGGGCAAATCTGAATAGGTGGTTCGAGTTAGGGACAGAAATGCAAATGACCCTTACAAAAAAAGCTAAAGAACAAAGTCAACGATGTTTGCGCCTTGGTAACTTGACGGGCACGCTTCCTTTCGTTCATGTTTCATACAATGAATCACATTGAAATATGTTGTAAAATGTTCCCGCAATAACGTGCGGAGTATCATCTAGTTCATTAAAGAATAGCGTCGTTTACAAAAAAAGCTGAAGAACAAAAGTCAGGGATGTTTGCGCCTCGGTAACTGGATGGCGCGCTTCCTTTCGTTGGGAAAATGTAAAAATAGACGCACGAGCTACGGAGCGGAACGTGGCCGCCGGCAAAATAGCATAAGACCGCAACGGAAACAAGAACCAAGGAGGAAAGAAAGCACGTACGAAGGGGGGAGTAATCAAGGATGCAGATCTTCGTCAAGACGTCGGCGGGGAAGACCACCACCCTGGAGGTCGAGAGCAGCCACACCGTCGATGATGTCAAGTCCAAGGTCCAGGACAAGGAAGGTATACCGTGAGTCGTCCATGCCCAACGCCACGTTTTTTTAATTAATTACCCCCGTGTCGCACCGTCGATCTTCGCAGGAATCTCGCCGGACCAGCAGCGTCTCGTCTACGCCGGGAAGCAGCTGCCGGACGGCCGCACCCTGGCCGACTACGGTGTACACAAGGAGTCCACAATCCACCTCGTGCTACGCCTCGGCGGAGGCTGGTGCTTCTACAAATACGGCCCCGGCCTGCGAGCCCTCGCGGAAAAGTACAACGCCAACAAGATGATCTGCTGCAAGTACGTATTTTTTCTCTTTCATTCAAAAGTGGATAATCCCGGTCTGCCTGCATCATACGACACACATAGTCATTTTATATTAAAAAATATATGAATTTGTTAAAGTACATCTAGATATGTCATAAGTATTGCACGTTTAAATCTTGTGCCGTAAATTTTAGGCCAAGATTCGTACGGATATTTTCTTTTCTTTTTTCTTTTTTCTTTTTATGCTTGCTTGAGTCACTTTAAATGTGTAATAATTAGGACACATCTAAATGCGCCTTAGACAAAATAAGTTTCAGTCATCGGGTCACAAAAGTTATCCTATATACCTAAAAGATTCACCCCCACTATCCTATTTATCTTAACATGCAAGCTATCCACATCAGCAGTCCACTCACATCAGCGCTCCGTTACCGAATTACAAGAGGGACCTACCACAGGTTGACATGGATTCTCTGCCTTCACGTCACCTCAACTTCTTCTACCAAGTTGTGCCACACACACGTCACCTCAACTTCTTTTACCACATTGTGTCACACACACATGCTGTGCGTTATCACGTTGTGCGGCACGCAGCAAATGTAGGTGGCATACGAAACGAGGGCCTGCCCATATTCCTTTCATCCACTATCTCGCCACTGATCATTAATAGGCCCGTTTATACTAGGATAAAGCCAGTTTGTCTCACACAAATCATGAACGAATTATTGCGCCTTCCAACTGGGTGCTACTGCGACGGGGCGGCGGCGGACATGTAGCAGAGCATCGGTATCCATTAACTAGAGGAATAGGTGTCAGGCAGGCAGCGGTGAGGACGTAGCAGCAGCCAGCAGGCGAGGCGCCACACACCGACGACAACGATCGTAGACTGAACGCTCCAGCTAGGGCTGAGGTATGTCAAAATATCAATTAATCTTTTTGCCTAATTTTTGGACAGATTGGTTTGGTGAATCGGTTTATCTAATCACATCATAGAGATAACGAGTACTTCTTTTTCGTAGTGAATAATTTGTGCATCATTAAATTTTGGACCGATTTATCTACGTTCAATACTGTCAAAATTCTGCAGCCGCCACTGGGTACTACTGCAAGGGTCGAACAAGCAGAACGAGAGTGCCAGATCGATAGAGAAGAACACCGCTACATGACCAGAAACTGGAGCCCTATGTTGCCATCATGGACATGGATCGGAAGGCTCTGAAT
Organism: Triticum urartu; assembly: GCF_056163025.1. NCBI lineage: Eukaryota > Viridiplantae > Streptophyta > Magnoliopsida > Poales > Poaceae > Triticum > Triticum urartu. The sequence continues at coordinate 485,844,303 of NC_141876.1, read as the reverse complement.
TACGCCAGATGCATTCATCCCCTACAAACTATAATATTTCGGGGCAACCTTTTAATCATAATTTAATTTTATTAATATCTGTGTAAATGCAGATAACTCATCATGCTTATTTCTAGGAATGGAACTAAGCTTCATCAAATTCAAAAGCATGTATAATGCTGCGCACTACACAAAACAAACAAAAAGAATGAGAACAACCTGAGTATACTGTCATGAATGGTCGCAGTATGTTGCACAAGGTTGATCCGGTGAGAAGCATGATTTACTCAATAGTGTACCTCGTGATTTATTAGTGATATCTTTTAACAGAAAATTAGATTATTAGTGAACTCGCATTTTTTCTTCTGAGCAAGCTATGTTTTTATGGAATGGATAGTTAATAGTTGTCATCGTTGTTTCAGGTTTTTTCCAAGGGCTGAGATGTCTCTACTTAAAGGTGTTTTTTTTGCATCAGCTTGTTTTTATTTTGCGGGTGATGTATCACCTTGGTGATATACTTTTTTTGCGGGGAACCTTCGTAATATACTATTAAGGTAATAAAGGAGAAGAAGTTTATCAAAGAAGGTAATAATTAGTAAAAAAAATCACGTGCACACAATTTAAGCTTTTCAACACTTTTATCTTATTCTAAACAATATTTTTTTCCAAGAATGTTATTTAAAAAAACACATTTATCATATTCTAAACAATATTTTTTTCCAAAGAATATTCTTTATCATCGCACATACTAAAATTCATGTGCACACAATTTTAGCTTTTCAACACTATTCTCTCTTATTCTAAACAATATTTTTTTCCAAGAATATTATTTATCATCGGCACATACTATCTCATGTTTCTAAACATCAAATTATTTGTTAGAAATTCCCGCAACAACGTGCGGGGTATCATCTAGTTGAAATAGACTTTCGTCCCGCTTTATTAATAAAGCCACCATCGCGTCCATACAAAAAATTCAAGTGCAGTAGAGTAAATTAAACGGCTGCGGCGTCAGCACAAACGGATCCCTCGCCAACAAGAGCACACTCTCTCAGCCGGCTCCCTCTCGCCCTCTCCACCTACCCCACCGCTCTGCCACTGCGCCCACCGTTGCTACCCGCCCACCACCGGCCTCCACTGAGATCCCGCCGCCGCGGCCCTCCAGGGTCCCCTTCCCCCACCCGCCGCCGCACTCCGCAAGCATGGCTCACTACCTGCCGCTGGCAAGGAGCCGCTTCCCTGGGGAGCTGCTCACCCACGGGGACTCAGATCTGAGGCCGGAGCGGGGCGGGGGCATTATCTCCCGCTCACCAGGCATGGACGCTTTGGAGGCGGATTACCGCAACCATGCCCTGCTGGCTACGGTCCGGGGCAGGCGGCCCGCGGTCTCGCCAGAGGCACTAGTGCGGGAGCTGGAACGCTGCTGCGGCGTCGAGAGGAGCCGGATCCGGGTGGAGGTCACGCATCCGGCCGATTTCTTCATCACCTTCGCCACATCAGAGGAGTGCGATGCGGTCTTCACCCGGTCCGGCCAGATCCGCTGCGTCGGGGCCCCCATCGCCTTCCAGCGCTGGCACCGGAGCGCGCAGGCCTCCAGCGGCAAACTGTAGTTCTTCTGCAAGTTAGGGATCGAGGACCTTCCTGCCAGTGCTTGGGAATGGGGGACTCTTAGTCAGCTCGTCAACAACCTTCAAGGTCAGCTGGTTGAGATCCTGCCGCCGACCGACCGCTGGCAGCTGGAGGTGACGGCGTGGATGAAGAACCCGTCCGGCATTCCCAAGATTTATGATCTGGAGGTTCCGGAGCCGGCGGGTCTGCCAAACTCGGTCGACCAAGAATGGCCGGTTGCCCCACCGCCGCCGGCGCCGCCCTCGGAGCGCATTACACTTGTGCATCACCTCACCATTCATGTCCTGGATGTGGTGGACCGCACCGTGCCATACTTGCAATTCAGGCCGGACTTCGAGCCGGAGGAGGACGAAGATCTCACTAGAAGACACGACTACTCCAGAATCTGCTACTGGGGCTCGATAGATGGAACTGGTGCGGGCAACATGATGCGGTCAGGGGGCCATCCCTTCACGGGTCCGGGCGGGCTGGGTATTGCGGGTGATTGGGGTGGGCGTTCGGCCAGCGACCTTCCTACCCAGGGCGGCGGTCTGGAGTTTGGCGCACCAAGGCCGACGGCAACCGCACTGTCCTCTGTTTCACCTTCTTCCAATGCCACGACGGCGGTTGGATCTGTGGCCCTTGTGGAGATGCCAGTGGGTAGGTCCCCGGCATCCACTGCCGTGGGCTCAGCAGCGCTGCATCGGACACCAGAGTTAGCACCAAGTGGACGGGGATGTGCGCCATCACCGCGGAGGCTGTCATTTAGCCAAGAGGCTCAGGGGGAGGCTGCAGATGGATCGACCCAAGCTGACGACGTGTTGGATGGGGCAGCACAGGCGCCTGTGATAGAGGAACATAATAGAGCGCTGCTGGAGGTCGTGGGGGCGACAGGGCCGCTCTCATCATTGTGCATCCCGCACAGGCAGGAGGAGGAGGAGCCATCGGGGCAGGATTTGCCTCGCACCCCGATTGTAGTCCCGCTGAGGGAGCACCGGCTAATACGGCCAAGCGAGGAGGACACGGCTACGGAATTCGGCCCCAAAACAGTGGTGACCACGCTACTGGAGGGTGTCGGGGCCACACCCGCGCCATCAGTCTTGGGACTCAGGACGGTGGCATCCGTGCCGGCCAGGCGCAAGAAGACTCTGCCTCCCAATTTCACTCCAAGGAGGAGTGCTAGGCTCTGCCAGCAAGATGATGGCATGAAGAAAGGACCGGAGCAGCGTGCCCAGACGGTGCTACTCCGACGCATGGGCCTGATCGAGAACAAGGAGCAGATGACCCAGGAGGCTCTTGAGGCGTACCTCCGGCTTTTCGACAAGCCACTGGCGCCCCAACACATTAGGGCGGTGGCCGCCCTGCTCGATCCGGAGGGACATGAGTTCAACGAGCCGGCGCAGCTCCAGTTCGGGGCATTCTTACTTCCCGAGCAGGCAGAGTCATGCGGCGTCTAGTCGCAGCGACATCGAAGGAAGAGGCTCTTCTCTGGTTTGTAATGTCGTTAGGCATAGTATCTTGGAATGTAAGGGGGCTCAATAACCCCGCAAGACGCAGTGCGGTCCGTCTGTCCCTGCAACAGCTTAATGTCTCATTGGTATGTTTACAAGAGTCTAAATTGGCCATGGTGGAGAGGGCCCTGGTCTTGTAGACTTTAGGGCCCGGGTTTGATGAGTTTGACTATCTGCCAGCGGAGAGGGATGGCGTTGTGATGGCGTGGAAATCCAATCAATTGCAGGTTTCCAATGTGCAGAAAGGGGGAATTTGTAATCTCGGCAATGGTTAGATCTCTGGCTGATGACAAAATCTGGAAGGTTTCTTCTATGTATGGGCCACAGGAGGTCGAAGACAAAATCAGGTTTCTGGAGGAGCTGGCACATCTAGGCCAGCAGGTTCAAGTACCCTGGATTATCAATGGGGATTTCAATCTGGTGAGCAAGGAGGAGGAGAGAAGCACTCGGAGGATCAATAGGAGGACTGCAAACAAGTTTAGGCACACCTTGAATAGCCTTGGTCTGCATGATATGCCTCTGGCAGGCAGATGCTTCACTTGGTGCAATGGTCAGGAGCAAACAGTTATGGCACGTCTAGATAGGCTGCTGTTTAATAATGAATGGGAAGATCTATTCCCGATCAGCGACCTGACACCCCTAAGCTCGAACATCTCGGATCACTGCCCCCTTCTACTCTCGGTCTCCAGGGAACGTCCACGAGCACACAGATTCAGGTTCGAAAACTTCTGGTGCAAAATTCCGCGTTTTTTGGAGGTGGTTCGAGAGGCTTGGGAGGAGACAGTCAACAGTCAGAACCCGATGAAGATTTTTGCAACCAAATTGCAGTGCACAACAAAAGCCCGAAGGAGCTGGGGGCAGAGAAATCAGAGTTCTTTTAACCTCCAATTCTAGATAGCGAGTGAGGTTATTCTGCGCTTAGATTCTGCGCAAGAAGTCAGGGCACTATCAAAGGACGAGAGGAGATTGAAAGCTTTCCTAAAGGGCGAATGCCTGGCACGAGCGTCGCTGGGAAGAACGAGGCTGCGTCAGAGGACGCACATTAGAGTCTTGAAAGAGGGTGATGCGAACACTAAGTACTTCCACATGAAGGCTAATGGTAGGAGGAGAAAACACCTGATTCCGTGTATTACCGATGGGACTCATACGGCGGCCACAGTGGAAGACAAGCTGGAGCTTGCGAGGGGCTTCTTCATGGAGCTCATGGGCACGCCCAAAGAGCGTCCTAGGCTGATCAAGCTTGATGAGATACGACTAGGGGCGATTGACCCGGACATGGCACAAGCTTTGGAGGCTCCTTTTTCAGCCGAGGAGGTCAAGCGTGTGGTATTGGGCATGCCGTCGGACCGTGCACCCGGGCCGGATGGATTCTCCGGGCTGTTCTACCAGTCTTGTTGGGATATAATTGCCCAGGACTTCATGGAGGTGATGGAACAGCTCCACACGGGCGGTTTCAACTCGTTTGAGATCCTCAACGAGTCCATCCTGACGCTATTACCCAAGAAGGAGGGAGCGCTGCATCTTAGAGACTTCAGACCGATCAACCTTATTCACGGAGCTGCAAAGATATTTGCGAAAGTTTTAGTGGTGCGGCTGTCCCCCCTGTTGCCGAAGATTATTACCCAGGCACAGTGTGCTTTTGTGAACTCCAGAAGTATACATGAGAACTTTAAGTTTGTACGGAGTGCGGCTCGACAACTGCACCAGAGGAAAACCAAAGCTATTCTGATGAAGATCGACATCTCCAAGGCTTTGATACCCTTTCTTGGGAATTTTTGCTGGAAGTCCTTCGGAGAAGAGGTTTCGGTGAGAGATGAATCTCTTGGATCTGTGGGTTGTTACGTACTGCATCGACCTCTATCCTTCTTAATGGAGTCTTGGGCGAGCCATTCATGTTGGGCAGTGGAGTCAGGCAAGGAGACCCCATATCTCCAGCGCTATTCATCATAGCCATGGACACTCTCCATGCTTTAATGGAATGGGCGAAGCAACATCGGCTGCTCTCTGGTATTTGGCTGGGATGAACGGGTGCCAAGAACCTCCATTTTCGTGGATGATGCCATCCTTTTCTTCACCCCCTCCAGTACAGACTTACATGTGGTGGCCGGCATACTCAAACTATTTGGGGAGGCCTCGGGACTATGCATTAACTTCCAAAAGAGCTCAATCACAGGGATCTGTTGTGATGAGGAACAGCTCCAGATAGTGGCCAACCACTTCCAATGCGACAACCAGCCGTTTCCCTTCAAATACTTGGGACTGCCTCTGTCGATCTATAGGCTCAAACGCCATGATATTCTCCCTCTGGTGGACAAGGTTTCCAGTAAGATGAAGGGCTGGAAACCAAAGATGCTGGCAATATCCGGAAGACTGACTCTGTGCCAATCTGTCCTCATGGCACTGCCTATTCACCATATGTCCGTCCTTCCACTTCCAGTCTGGGCAATCAAATTAATTGAATGAAGATGCAGAAGCTTTGTGTGGAAGGGAGAGCAGCAGATCAGCGGGGGTCACTACCTTCTACCCTGGGCTATGTTATGCAGGCCCAAGGAGTTTGGCGGCCTCGAGGTTCTGAACCTGAGGAGTTTTGGGCTGGCTCTCCGCTGTCGGTGGCTGTGGAAGAATTGGGACAAGGAGGAAAGACCTTGGAGTTTCTTTCTGGACAAGGCAGAAAAGGAAGTGGTTGCGATGTTCAACGCAGCATGCGAGATAAAGCTGGGTAGCGGTCATGACGCCCGATTCTGGGTTGATAACTGGCTCCCGGGCGGGAGATCCATCGCCTACACCGCGTAAGCTTTATACTCATATGTCAAGGACAAGGGCATGTCTATCAGAGAGGCTCTGTCTAACAACGCCTGGGTCCGAGACATCTAGGGTGGCATCTCATCGAGAGCCCTGGCCCAGTACCTAGAGGTGTGGGACACCGTGCAAGAAACTGTGCTTCAACAGGACAGCAGGGACTCCCCAGATGGAGACTAACAGAGAGTGCAACTTTCTCGGTCGGCTCGACGTACAGGATGTTTTTCTTGGCGAATGCCGGATTTGCTTGCACTAAGCCTATATGGAAATCGAAGGCGACCCCTAGATGCAAATTCTTCATGTGGTTAGTGGTCCACAAGAGATGTCAGACAACGGACAATTTGCAGAGCAGGGGCTGGCCCAACGATCCCTGCTGCCAATTATGTCACTCGGAGCTGGAGGATTGCACACACCTTTTTGTACACTGCAGATATACGCAACTTGTGTGGACAAGGATCAAACAGTGGTCAGGCGCCAACTTCACAATACCAAATGAGAGCTACACTTCTACTGAAGACTGGTGGATAAGCGCCAGGCAACAAATACCCAAGACGAGGAGGCGCGTGTTCGACACCATTACCATCCTGATCCATTGGCGAATCTGGAAAGAGAGGAACGCCAGAGTCTTCGACCAGCAGGCCAGCAGTGTTGACAAGGTCTTTGATGCTTTCAGGGAAGATCTGGCCACCTAGAGAGCAGCGGGGTGCATCTTAGACACTGACACTACTGGGTAATCTAGGGTGTTGCTCTCTTCCTCTTCTGTAAGGCTGTTGGCCAGTCTTAGTGTGGCTTCAGGCTTTTAGTATTCTGCTGGGCCATTGCTTGTGGCCAGTACCGATGTAACTGTGTTTTTCCGCTCCCTCTAATAAAGAACGGCCTATGGCCCTTCGAGAAAGGATAAAAAATAAGAAGAAAAGATCACCAAGTGGCCGTAGTATCAAGGCCCGTTGTGTGTCAAGTCAGCGTGCGCCTGCAGTCATAGCATCCATCATAAGGCACAGGTGACTGCGATCACGTTGTCTCGGTAGCTGGTACCAAAATGCTTACAGCAAAACATGACAAAACCAGTCAGAAGCAAAATTACATAGCTTATCCACATAATCGGGTAGTAGGACGCCAGCCAAACTGGTTAAACAAAACTCATGCAACCGTTTTCAAATGGCTGGACCCGAAGGCCATAAGCCCTCGCACGTCTATAGGCTGCAGTGATGATCACATACAGATTGATGCCATAGCTAGCTCTGTAGGTAACCTACAATTTTTTTGGAATAGATGATCGGTTAAAAACATAATTATTCTAGCAATTTCAAATTGCCCAATGAAGGACACAAACTCCCACACGGAATTTACCCTTCAGTGGTGAATACCACCTAACCAATTACCAAACCAATTTGGTATACTTGTTGGTCGTGATAAATTGAAGTAACACGAATCATCCATCAAATCAATGTAGCAAACAGATATGACATGAATAAATGATGAATTGTTTTCTCTTAATCGCAAAATGAACATTTTGTGCTACCCGGTCAATTATGTTTTGCAAAATTATCTTTTGTAAGAACTAAGTCCCTCTGTAAGAATCACATGAAAACTTTGATTTTAGAACTTTTGTTTATTAGATGTGTTATGCGAAAAATAGACCCAGAATTTATAAAATCCGCATACATAGACTTCACGAGAAAGACACCATTGTTAATCAACCTCCACCGTAACGGTACAGACATCTCGGTTAAATTGATTGACACCAACGTACTAACCAAGTGGATCCACCCAGTTCATTTGTCACGGAGTAAGGCTCCGCTAAATTAACTATTCAATGGGCTAGCCCCAAGACAGCTGCCACCGTGGCCTCCTTCCTAACTATAATATTATAAAGGGTCAGATATTGAAGAGCTAATGAAGTGTCACCTAACCAATTATCTTCCCAAAAACTCGTTGATTAGCAACCACTAACCTTAATGGAACCTCTCATGAAAAACAAAGACGACCTTCGCCAAGCCCTTCCTGGTGCGTAAGCCCCAACTTATTTAGCTGTTCTTCACACAATTGCCTGCGTGTGTACATGATTACATGTGACTCACATCGATCATTACATGTGATAAAAGTAGGCATTGTCTATCCCGTCACACCATTTCCTAATTGTTGTGTTCGTGTACATGATTTAGCTCTTGACAAGTAAGTTGGTGATGTGTACCCTAAGAGGTAAGTGTAGATGTGATGCAATGCAACTATGTAGGAGCGATTATCAACCTTTTTTCTTCTTCTAGAAGGAGGTTCCATCGTGGTCTTTGCGTATCATAGTGATTGTCCTAATTAGCGTTTTGTCACTATTCTCTTGCAGGTGCTATGCTCGGCTGCTTCTTAGAGCTACAAACTGCCGCAAGAAGAAGTGTGGCCACAGCAACCAGGTGAAACTTCATCCATTGTCCCTTTATGGAAGAAAGAAATCATGTTCTTTGCCTCATAGATCTTGTTAGAATACAGTTCATCGCCGACGATATTCAGAAATAAAATTATTATTTTTTGATTAAAAATAAAATTAATTCTTTCATGATGCATGCTCTAGTCATAGTGTCGTATCCAACATTTTACTCCATTTAACATACTTTCCAACTCCCCTGCTCTTTTTTTATGTGATGACCCTGATTTTTTTTCTTCTGGTATGCACTGTAGGGGCATGTGTTCCATCCACACTAACACTCTCATGACAAAACATTTTCGTACAAATAGGAACTTCTAGGTTTTGACAGCTACTATTGGATATTTATATTTATTTAGATACAATTGATGTGAATTACTGAATAATCTATTCATTTTTCTTATCTGATGTATTGTGTGCAAACTATTATTTACAGTTGAGGCCAAAGAAGAACAAGTACAGGAGGTACTGAAGTGCCATTTGTCAATGAATCAACTTCTCACTACTCATATAGCCATATCATCTGAGATTCACAGTTCATGTCCTGTTTAATTACCTCGTTGTAACATCCTGCTGGGTGTAAACCATGATTACATAATTACTCTCTCAAATACAGATTTTTTTGAGACAATTTACGAAGCTTTATTACGTCGTCACCAGTTGGACCAGGACGAAAGAGAGGTTCCCGGGATGGCCTAACCACACACGGCGGCCCATCCCTAAATTCAAAGCATGTTGGGGAACGTTGCAGAAAACAAAAATTTTCCTACGGTTTCACCAAGATCCATCTAGGAGTTCATCTAGCAACGAGTGATTGGTTTGCATCTACATACCTTTGTAGATCACGCGCGGAAGCGTTCAAAGAACGGGGATGAAGAAGGCGTACTCGACGTGATCCAAATCACCGATGATCCTAGCGCCGAACGGACGGCACCTCCGTGTTCAACACACGTACGATCAGCGTGACGTCTCCTCCTTCTTGATCCAGCAAGGGGAAGGAGAGGTTGAGGAAGATGGCTCCAGCAGCAGCACGACGGCGTGGTGGTGGTGGAGTTGTAGTACTCTGGCAGGGCTTCGCCAAGCTCTATGGAGGAGGAGGATGTGTTGGAGAGGGAGAGGGAGGCACCAAAGGCAAAGGTAAGAGATCCTCCATCCCCCCACTATATATAGGGGGGCCTAGGGGGGGGGGGGGCGCCGGCCCTAGGAGATGCAATCTCCTAGGGGGGCGGCGGCCAAGGGGTGGGGGGCTTGCCCCCCAAGCAAGGGGGAGCCCCCCCTTTAGGGTTTCCCCACCCTAGGCGCATGGGCCCTAGGGGAAGTGGCGCCCCAGCCCACTTTGGGCTGGATCCCTTCCCACTTCAGCCCATGGGGCCCTCCGGGATAGGTGGCCCCACCCGGTGGACCCCCGGGACCCTTCCGGTGGTCCCGGTACAATACCGGTGACCCCGAAACTTGCCCCGACGGCCGAAATAGCACTTCCTATATATAATTCTTTACCTCCGGACCATTCCGGAACTCCTCGTGACGTCCGGGATCTCATCCGGGACTCCGAACAACATTCGGGTTACTGCATATACATATCCCTACAACCCTAGCGTCACCGAACCTTAAGTGTGTAGACCCTACGGGTTCGGGAGACATGTAGACATGACCGAGATCGCTCTCCGATCAATAACCAACAGCGGGATCTGGATACCCATGTTGGCTCCCACATGCTCCTCGATGATCTCATCGGATGAACCATGATGTCGAGGATTCAAGCAACCCCGTATACAATTCCCTTTGTCAATCGGTATGTTACTTGCCCGAGATTCGATCGTCGGTATCCCAATACCTCGTTCAATCTCGTTACCGGCAAGTCACTTTACTCGTACCGTAATGCATGATCCCGTGACCAGACACTTGGTCACTTTGAGCTCATTATGATGATGCATTACCGAGTGGGCCCAGTGATACCTCTCCGTCATACGGAGTGACAAATCCCAGTCTTGATCTGTGTCAACCCAACAGACACTTTCGGAGATACCCGTAGTATAACTTTATAGTCACCCAGTTACGTTGTGACGTTTGGCACACCCAAAGCACTCCTACGGTATCCGGGAATTACACGATCTCATGGTCCAAGGAAAAGATACTTGACATTGGAAAACTCTAGCAAACGAACTATACGATCTTATGCTATGTTTAGGATTGGGTCTTGTCCATCACATCATTCTCCTAATGATGTGATCCCGTTATCAATGACATCCAATGTCCATAGTCAGGAAACCATGACTATCTGTTGATCAACGAGCTAGTCACCTAGAGGCTTACTAGGGACATGTTGGTGTCTATTATTCACACATGTATTACGATTTCCGGATAACACAATTATAGCATGAATAAAGACAATTACCATGAATAAGGAAATATAATAATAATGCTTTTATTATTGCCTCTAGGGCATATTTCCAACAGTCTCCCACTTGCACTAGAGTCAATAATCTAGTTACATTGTGATGAATCGAACACCCATGGAATTCTGGTGTTGATCATGTTTTTCTCTAGGGAGAGGTTTAGTCAACGGATCTGCTACATTCAGGTCCGTATGTACTTTACAAATATCTATGTCTCCATCTTGAACATTTTCACGAATGGAGTTGAAGCGACGCTTGATGTGCCTTGTCTTCTTGTGAAACCTGGGCTCCTTGGCAAGTGCAATAGCTCCAGTGTTGTCACAGAAGAGCTTGATCGGCCCCGACACATTGGGTATGACTCCTAGGTCGGTGATGAACTCCTTCACCCAAATTGCTTCATGCGCTGCCTCTGAGGCTGCCATGTACTCCGCTTCACATGTAGATCCCGCCACGACGCTCTGCTTGCAACTACACCAGCTTACTGGCCCACCATTCAAAATATACACGTATCCGGTTTGTGACTTGGAGTCATCCAGATCTGTGTCGAAGCTAGTGTCGACGTAACCTTTTACGACGAGCTCTTCGTCACCTCCATAAATGAGAAACATTTCCTTAGTCCTTTTCAGGTACTTCAGGATATTCTTGACCGCTGCCCAGTGTTCCTTGCCGGGATTACTTTGGTACCTACCTACCAAACTTACGGCAAGGTTTACATCAGGTCTGGTACACAGCATGGCATACATAATAGAACCTATGGCTGAGGCATAGGGGATGACACTCATCTCTTCTATATCTTCTGCCGTGGTCGGACATTGAGCTGAGCTCAATTTCACACCTTGCAACACAGGCAAGAACCCCTTCTTAGACTAATCCATATTGAACTTCTTCAATATCTTATCAAGGTATGTGCTTTCTGAAAGACCTATGAGGCATCTTGATCTATCTCTGTAGATCTTGATGCCTAATATATAAGCAGCTTCTCCAAGGTCCTTCATTGAAAAACTTTTATTCAAGTAGGCCTTAATGCTGTCCAAAAGTTCTATATCATTTCCCATCAAAAGTATGTCATCTACATATAATATGAGAAATGCTACAGAGCTCCCACTCACTTTCTTGTAAACGCAGGCTTCTCCATAAGTCTGCGTAAACCCAAATGCTTTGATCATCTCATCAAAGCGAATGTTCCAACTCCGAGATGCTTGCACCAGCCCATAAATCGAGCGTTGGAGCTTGCACACCTTGTCAGCATTCTTAGGATCAACAAAACCTTCCGGCTGCATCATATACAATTCTTCCTTAAGGAAACCATTAAGGAATGCCGTTTTGACGTCCATTTGCCATATTTCATAATCATAGAATGCGGCAACCGCTAACATGATTCGGACGGACTTCAGCTTCGCTACCGGCGAGAAAGTCTCATCGTAGTCAACCCCTTGAACTTGTCGATAACCCTTAGCGACAAGCCGAGCTTTATAGATGGTCACATTACCATCCGCGTCTGTCTTCTTCTTAAAGATCCATTTATTTTCTATGGCTCGCCGCTCAACGGGCAAGTCAGTCAAAGTCCATACTTCGTTTTCATACATGGATCCTATCTCGGATTTCATGGCTTCAAGCCATTTGTCGGAATCCGGGCCCGCCATCGCTTCTTCATAGTTCAAAGGTTCACCGTTGTCTAACAACATGATTTCCAAGACAGGGTTGCCGTACCAATCTAGTGCGGAACGTGTCCTTGTGGACCTTCGAATTTCAGTAGGAGCTTGATCAGAAGTATCCTGATCATCATCATTAACTTCCTCTCTAGTCGGTGCAGGCACCTCAGGAACATTTTCTTGAGTTGCACCATTTTCCGGTTCAAGAGGTAATACTTCATCAAGTTCTACTTTCCTCCCACTTACTTCTTTCGAGAAAAACTCCTTCTCTAGAAAGGATCCATTCTTGGCAACAATGATCTTGCCTTCGGATCTGAGGTAGAAGGTATACCCAATAGTTTCTTTAGGGTATCCTATGAAGACGCATTTTTCCGACTTGGGTTCGAGCTTTTTAGGTTGAAGTTTCTTGACATAAGCATCGCATCCCCAAACTTTTAGAAACGACAGCTTAGGTTTCTTCCCAAACCATAATTCAAACGGTGTCGTCTCAACGGATTTCGACGGAGCCCTATTTAAAGTGAATGCGGCAGTCTCTAAAGCATAGCCCCAAAAAGATAGCGGTAAATCGGTAAGAGACATCATAGATCACACCATATCTAATAGAGTGCGATTACGACGTTCGGACACATCATTACGCTGAGGTGTTCCAGGCGGCGTGAGTTGTGAAACTATTCCACATTTTCTTAAGTGTGTGCCAAACTCGTGACTCAAGTATTCTCCTCCACGATCTGATCGCAGGAACTTGATTTTCCTGTCACGTTGATTCTCAACCTCACTCTGAAATTCCCTGAACTTTTCAAAGGTCTCAGACTTGTGTTTCATTAAGTAGACATACCCATATCTACTCAAGTCATCAGTGAGGGTGAGAACCTAACGATAGCCACCGCGAGCCTCAACACTCATTGGACCGCACACATCAGTATGTATGATTTCCAATAAGTTGGTTGCTCGCTCCATTGTTCCTGAGAATGGAGTCTTGGTCATTTTACCCATGAGGCATGGTTCACACGTGTCAAATGATTCGTAATCAAGAGACTCTAAAAGTCCATCAGCATGGAGCTTCTTCATGCGTTTGACACCTATGTGACCAAGGCGGCAGTGCCACAAGTATGTGGGACTATCATTATCAATCTTACATCTTTTGGTACTCACACTATGAACATGTGTAGCATTACGCTCGAGATTCATTAAGAATAAACCATTCACCATCGGAGCATGACCATAAAACATATCTCTCATATAAATAGAACAACCATTATTCTCAGATTTAAATGAGTAGCCATCTCGAATTATACGAGATCCTGATACAATGTCCATGCTCAAAGCTGGCACTAAATAACAATTATTAAGGTTTAAAACTAATCCCGAAGGTAAATGTAGAGGCAGTGTGCCGACGGCGATCACATTGACCTTGGAACCATTCCCGACGCGCATCGTCACCTCGTCCTTCGCCAGTCTCCGCTTATTCCGCAGCTCCTGTTTTGAGTTACAAATATGAGCAACCGCACGGGTATCAAATACCCAGGAGCTACTACAAGTGCTGGTAAGGTACACATCAATCACATGTATATCACATATACCTTTCGTTTTGCCGGCCTTCTTGTCCGCTAAGTATTTGGGGCAGTTCCGCTTCCAGTGACCACTTTCCTTACAATAAAAGCACTCAGTCTCGGGCTTGGGTCCATTCTTTGGCTTCTTCCCGGCAGCTTGCTTGCCGGGCGCGGCAACTCCCTTGCCGTCCTTCAAAGCTTTCTTTCCTTTGCCCTTCTTGAACTTAGTGGTTTTATTCACCATCAACACTTGATGTTCCTTTTTGACTTCTACCTCTGCTGATTTCAGCATTGCAAATACTTCAGGAATGGTCTTTTCCATCCCCTGTATATTGAAGTTCATCACAAAGCTCTTGTAGCTCGGTGCAAGCGACTGAAGGATTCTGTCAATGACCGCGTCATCCGGGAGATTAACTCCCAGCTGAGTCAAGCGGTTATGCAACCCAGACATAGTGAGTATGTGCTCACTGACAGAACTGTTTTCCTCCATCTTACAGCTGAAGAACTTGTCGGAGACTTGATATCTCTCGACCCGGGCATGAGCTTGGAAAATCATTTTCAGCTCTTCGAACATCTCATATGCTCCGTGTCTCTCAAAACGCTTTTGGAGCCCCGGCTCTAAGCTGTAAAGCATGCCGCACTGAACGAGGGAGTAGTCATCGGTACGTGCCTGCCAAGCATTCATAACGTCTTGTTCTGCAGGGAGAACAGGTGTGTCACCTAGTGGTGCTTGTAGGACATAATCTTTCTTGGCAGCTATGAGGATGATCCTCAGGTTCCGGACCCAGTCCGTGTAGTTGCTGCCATCGTCTTTCAGCTTGGTTTTCTCTAGGAACGCGTTGAAGTTGAGGACTACGTTGGCCATTTGATCTACAAGACATATTGTAAAAATTTTAGACTAAGTTCATGATAATTAAGTTCATCTAATCAAATTATTCAATGAACTCCCACTTAGATAGACATCCCTCCAGTAATCTAAGTATAACATGATCCGAGTTAACTAGGCCGTGTCCGATCATCACGTGAGATGGACTAGTCAACATCGGTGAACATCTTCATGTTGATCGTATCTTCTATACGACTCATGCTCAACCTTTCGGTCTTCTGTGTTCCGAGGCCATGTCTGTACATGCTAGGCTCGTCAAGTCAACCTAAGTGTTTGCATGTGTAAATCTGTCTTACACCCGTTGTATGTGAACGTTAGAATCTAACACCCGATCATCACGTGGTGCTTCGAAACAACGAACTGTCGCAACGGTGCACAGTTAGGGGGAACACTTTCTTGAAATTATTATGAGGGATCATCTTATTTACTACCGTCATTCTAAGTAAACAATATGCAGAAACATGATAAACCTCACATGCAATCAAACAATAATAGTGACATGATATGGCCAATATCACATAGCTCCTTTGATCTCCATCTTGGGGCTCCATGATCATCTTGTCACCGGCAAGACACCATGATCTCCATCATCGTGTCTCCATGAAGTTGCTCGCCAACTACTACTTCTACTACTACGGCTAACGCGTTTAGCAATAAAGTAAAGTAATTTACATGGCGTTTCTCAATGACACGCAGGTCATACAAAAAATAAAGACAACTCCTATGGCTCCTGCCGGTTGTCATACTCATCGACATGCAAGTCGTGATTCTTATTACAATAGCATGAACATCTCATACATCACATATATATCATTCATCATTCATCACAACTTTGGCCATATCACATCACAGAACACTTGCTGCAAAAACAAGTTAGACGTCCTCTAATTGTTGTTGCAAGTTTTACGTGGCTGCAAAAGGGTTCTAGCAAGAACATTTTCTTACCTACGTGAAAGCCAAAACATGATTTGTCAACTTCTATTTACCCTTCATAAGGACCCTTTTCATCGAATCCGCTCCAACTAAAGTGGGAGAGACAGACACCCGCCAGCCACCTTATGCAACTTGTGCATGTTAGTCGGTGGAACCGGTCTCACATAAGCGTACGTGTAAGGTTGGTTCGGGCCGCTTCATCCCACAATACCGTTGAAGCAAGATAAGACTAGTAGTGGCAAGAAAGTTGACAACATCAACACCCACAACAAATTGTGTTCTACTCGTGCAAGAGAACTACGCATAGACCTAGCTCATGATGCCACTGTTGGGGAACGTTGCAGAAAACAAAAATTTTCCTACGGTTTCACCAAGATCCATCTAGGAGTTCATCTAGCAACGAGTGATTGGTTTGCATCTACATACCTTTGTAGATCACGCGCGGAAGCGTTCAAAGAACGGGGATGAAGAAGGCGTACTCGACGTGATCCAAATCACCGATGATCCTAGCGCCGAACGGACGGCACCTCCGTGTTCAACACACGTACGGTCAGCGTGACGTCTCCTCCTTCTTGATCCAGCAAGGGGAAGGAGAGGTTGAGGAAGATGGCTCCAGCAGCAGCACGACGGCGTGGTGGTGGTGGAGCTGCAGTACTCCGACAGGGCTTCGCTAAGCTCTATGGAGGAGGAGGATGTGTTGGAGAGGGAGAGGGAGGCACCAAAGGCAAAGGTAAGAGATCCTCCATCCCCCCCCACTAAATATAGGGGGGCCTAGGGGGGGGCGGCCCTAGGAGATGCAATCTCCTAGGGGGGCGGCGGCCAAGGGGTGGGGGGCTTGCCCCCCAAGCAAGGGGGAGCCCCCCCTTTGGGGTTTCCCCACCCTAGGCGCATGGGCCCTAGGGGAAGTGGCGCCCCAGCCCACTTTGGGCTGGATCCCTTCCCACTTCAGCCCATGGGGCCCTCCGGGATAGGTGGCCCCACCCGGTGGACCCCCGGGACCCTTCTGGTGGTCCCGGTACAATACCGGTGACCCCGAAACTTGTCCCGACGGCCGAAATAGCACTTCCTATATATAATTCTTTACCTCCGGACCATTCCGGAACTCCTCGTGACGTCCGGGATCTCATCCGGGACTCCGAACAACATTCGTGTTACTGCATATACATATCCCTACAACCCTAGCGTCACCGAACCTTAAGTGTGTAGACCCTACGGGTTCGGGAGACATGTAGACATGACCGAGATCGCTCTCCGGTCAATAACCAACAGCGGGATCTGGATACCCATGTTGGCTCCCACATGCTCCTCGATGATCTCATCGGATGAACCACGATGTCGAGGATTGAAGCAACCCCGTATACAATTCCCTTTGTCAGTCGGTATGTTACTTGCCCGAAATTCGATCGTCGGTATCCCAATACCTCGTTCAATCTCGTTACCGGCAAGTCACTTTACTCGTACCGTAATGCATGATCCCATGACCAGACACTTGGTCACTTTGAGCTCATTATGATGATGCATTACCGAGTGGGCCCAGTGATACCTCTCCGTCATACGGAGTGACAAATCCCAGTCTTGATTCGTGTCAACCCAACAGACACTTTCGGAGATACCCGTAGTATACCTTTATAGTCACCCAGTTACGTTGTGACGTTTGGCACACCCAAAGCACTCCTACGGTATCCGGGAATTACACGATCTCATGGTCCAAGGAAAAGATACTTGACATTGGAAAACTCTAGCAAACAAACTATACGATCTTATGCTATGTTTAGGATTGGGTCTTGTCCATCACATCATTCTCCTAATGATGTGATCCCGTTATCAATGACATTCAATGTCCATAGTCAGGAAACCATGACTATCTGTTGATCAACGAGCTAGTCACCTAGAGGCTTACTAGGGACATGTTGGTGTCTATTATTCACACATGTATTACGATTTCCGGATAACACAATTATAGCATGAATAAAGACAATTATCATGAATAAGGAAATATAATAATAATGCTTTTATTATTGCCTCTAGGGCATATTTCCAACAAAGCATGCTTCGTAAATTGTGAGCCTCCATATTGGAGCTCCTATTTTCATGAACAAAATTGCAAGAATTAAAGCTAGTAGAATAAACTAAGATTTCATGCACAATCGCTCCATATTCCGCTCCACTCTTCTGCTTGATCCTATCAATAACCTCCTTACAATCAGAAGCCACATGAATATTCTGAAGTTGGAGATCTTTGGAAAGAGCCAAAGCCTCCCGTACCGCCAGCGCTTCAAGGGCAGTTGGATTGGTGATAGCTCGGAATCCCAACGAAGATGCTCCCAGGAACATGCCATTCTCGTCCCTGGCTATAGCGGCAATGGCTCCAACCCCTCGTCTCTCTGCCACGACTGCATCAACATTAAGCTTGGACATGTTGCTAGGTGGCCGTAACCATCTCTTCGGTCTTTGTGGCTGGGTGCTATTTCTGATTGGTGTGGCATGGGGCTGAACCTGGAAATCACTGATGTATCGCTGTATAAACATGTGTGTTGACATGGGAGATTGATGTAGATCCTCATAGACTGCTTTCCTCTTTGCACTCCAAACCACCCACAATGTAATTGCCATCCTCATCAACTGATCTGTGGTCAGCGCTTCATTCAGAGAGAACAACCACTCACGTGGGTCTTCGGCTGTGTGTTGGCACATCGTCTGGATCAGTTCGTCTTCCGCAAGCGCCCATACACAGCGAGCGTGTGTGCAATCAAGCATCGTGTGTCTCCACGAATCCATGGCACCACAAAGTTTACATGTCGGCGAGTCACCCATGTGTCTATGAGCTAGCACATCAGCTGTCGGGATGGAACTTCTAGCCAAATCCCATAGGAAGAATTTGATCTTAGGTGGCAAATTGACCTTCCAGAGTGCTGACCAAGCGCTGCTATCCTGCCCTGCCCGCGAGGTCCCTTCCTCCTCATCTATCCAAGATTCCCTTGCAAACTTGGTGTTCATGATCAGCCTATAAGCCGATTTAACTGAAAAGCATCCCTTCTTCTCACCACTCCAAGCCCAAAAATCATTTATAGTCCTTGTACAAAGAGGAATACTAAGAACTGCCTCCGCATCGATTGGTAAGAAAACCGACCTGACCAGTGATTCGTTCCATGTTGCAGTTGCCATAGAGATCAATTCAGAGACCATGATCGGTGGCGTTGGGATCCTCGAAGAGATGGGTCTCATCATACCTGGTCGAGGCAACCAGTTATGGCTCCATATATGTGTGGTTTGCCCGTTCCCGATTCTTCGTATTATACCAAGTCTCAGCATATCCCGTTCGTCCAAAACCCCCCTCCATATTTGAGACGGCTTCCCGCCAAGTTCAGCATCGAGTAGCGTGGTCTCCGGGAAGTATGCCGCCTTAAGTATTCTCGCACTCAGAGATTCGGGCTCGGTAAGGACACGCCAGGCTTGTCTGGCTAGTAGAGCAAGATTGAAGATCTCCATATCGCAGAAACCGAGACCACCCAAGTGTTTTGTTCTCGTCATGGCATCCCAGGCGACCCAATTAGGCTTCCTCTTGCCCGCTTTGCTTCCGCACCAAAACTGACGAATAATAGATGTGATATTCTCACATAGGCCTCGTGGGATCCTGAAACAAGCCATAGAGTAGACTGGCAATGCTTGAGCCACTGCCTTAATGAGTACCTCCTTACCCGCTGCTGACAGCAATTTTTGCATCCATCCTTTCACCTTCTCCCAAACCCTGTCTCGAAGATATCTGAAGGTACCCATCTTTGACTGTCCCACATCTGTTGGCATTCCCAAGTATCAGTCGCTCAATGATTCATTCTGAACGTTGAGAGTATTTTTGATACTATCCCTTACATGTTGCGGGCACCCCTTGCTAAAGAATATAGAGGATTTATCATGATTTACCCTCTGTCCTGAGGCATTACAATACATATCCATCAGGTTTGACACCTATGACGCCCCCTCCACACTTGACTTGAACAACAATAGGCTATCATCGGCGAAGAGAAGGTGGTTAACAGCCTGAGCTGTGGGTGCCACCTTGATCCCACTGAGTGCTGATGATCGAGAACTGGACTTTAAAAGGCACGAAAGGCCCTCTGCTACGATCAAGAAGAGGTAGGGGGAGATCGGGTCTCCCTGTCGGATGCCATGAGACGGCAAAAAATTCTCAAGCCTCTCACCATTAAACTGAACCGAGAATGAAACGGAGCTGATCATCCCCATAACTGTGTCCACCCATACTTGGTTGAACCCTAGCTTTATCATAATCGCTTGGAGATAAGACCATTCAAATCTGTCATAAGCTTTCATCATATCCAGTTTCAGCACACAATAGCTATTTGACTTCGCCTTGCTTCGCTTCATAAAATGTAGATATTCATATGCACATATAATGTTATTAGTTATCAGTCTGCCCGGAACAAACGCAGATTGCTCTTCTGATATGATGTCTGGTAGAAGCACTTTAAGCCTGTTTGCTACGACCTTTGAAGCTATTTTGTAAATAACATTACACAAGCTAATAGGGCGAAATTGGGATAGAAGAGTTGGATTGATCACCTTGGGGATGAGAACCAGTACCGTGTCATTCACACATGTTGCACTCTCCTCCCCTCTAACAATCCTCAATACTGCCTTAGTTACCTCCTCCCCACATAGGTCCCAGTGCCGCTGATAAAAATGTGCTGGAAATCCATCTGGCCCCGGTGCCTTAGTGGGGAACATCTGAAAGAGTGCAATTTTCACTTCTTCATTTGTGTATGGTGCTGTGAGCTGTTCGTTCATGGCTTCAGTAACCTTGACAGGAACATGTTGTAATACTTGATCGATCCCTATAACTCCCTCGGAAGTGTAGAGATTTTTATAGAAGTCAGACACCATACCTTTTAGTTCTGCTTTGTCCTCAACCATCACTCCAAGAGCATTGGCCAGTGCTTTAATCATGTTTTTCTTCCTCCGCATGCTGGCTCTCATATGGAAGAAGTGTGTATTCTTGTCACCCTCTGCTAGCCACTGTATATGTGACCGTTGCCTCCACATGATTTCTTCCTGATGGTATAGTTCAACAAGTTTCTCATTTATTTTCAGCTCAGCATGCGTTGGTCCTACCCTAGTTGGCTCCCCCCTCAAACGATGCAGCTCAGCGTTGAGGTGTTTTATTTCTTTTCGGACAGATCCAAAAGTTTCCCTGTTCCATCGCCCCAGGTTGCTTGATATTGCTTCTAATTTCTCCTTGAGTCCCTCCATAGTTAAGGAAAACTGCTCCTGGCTCCATTGTTGGATGATAGTATCTTTCCACGAGTCGTGAGACTCCCACATCACCTCGTACCTGAATGGAGGTTTAGCAGAAGGTCGTCCCTGACCAGGTTCAACACAATCAGACAGTGGTCTGAGCCAGCTGCCGTTAAGTGTCTGAGACTAGCCTCCGGGTGCTGTGCACTAAGCTTGGCCGACACCAGGGCCCGGTCCAGTCGAAGCCTTGTATAGCTTCCCCCGGTCACTTTTGTGTCAAACGTCCAGAAATTGCCTTCATAGCCCAAATCCATTAACATGCAAGCATCGACCGCGTCACGAAAACCCTAAATTTGAGCATTGCTTCGTTCTCCAATACCTTCTTGTTCATTTGGACATAGGACTTCATTAAAATCGCCTATACACACCCACGGGAGCTCGCTCAAACTTGCTATTCCCTTCATGGTGTCCCATGTTTGGTGCCTCAGGTGTGTACGTGCCTCTCCATAGAAGCAAGATGCACGCCATTTATCAGTACCTGGTTCATCTATAGAGCAGTCAATATGATACACCGAGCAACCCAAAATTTCGACTTTTATTGGATTGTTCCAGAAAATGCCAAGGCCTCCGCTCCGGCCTTAGCTACTAACAGCAAAGGAATTATCAAAACCAAGAGAATTTGCTAAATTTTCTACCCGAGCTCCATCTAGCTGAGTTTCGACAATACAAAGCAGGGTAGGGACAAACTTCTTCGCTAAATCGCGAAGTTCTCGGACTGTCGCGGCTTTGCCCGCATCGCGGCAGTTCCAGCTCAAGATACTCATTGTGCCCGGCGGTACTCCTCTCGGGAGCCCGCCGATGTTGCTTCTGTGTCGTTGCCCAGTCTCCTGATGCTGCTCTGGAGTTGATTTCCCTTGTCATCTGCTATGTCCACCCGAGCCCGTTTCGGGTCCTGCTTTGGGGGCGGGCTCAATGGGATCTGTGGCGTGGGGAGTGCAAGAATCTCATCTCCCTTGGGTTTAGACTTATATCCCCCTTGGATGTTAGCTATCACTTCCGAGACTTGTGTGCGCTTTCTGTTTCCTTCCGCATCTACCATGTGTTCATCCATACCAGAATAGTTTCCGGCCTGGTGTTTCTTTTCTTTAGATTTCCCCTTGCTTCCATTCCTAGCTTTACCGGGACCCGGTCTTGCGCCCCTAAACCAGTCTGCCTTCAAGTTCTTGAAAACCAAAGCTGATGGAGGGTGGATACCGTCTCCATGTTCCTTGTACAAGTGTCCAAGCTTCCCGCATACCGCACACCAGTTTGGCAAATGCTCGTACTTCATGCGGAAAATCATCCTTTTTTCGCCCACCTTGAGCGACACGGCATTCCTCAAGGGCTTCTCCACATCAATCTTGACCTGGACCCTGAAGAAGTTGCCTTCAAAATCATGAGAGGTTGGTTCGGCATAGATGAACTCCCCGAGTTTCGACGCCAGCGATGGGATCTGGGAAACATAACCCTCTGGAAAATCATGTATCTGAGCCCAGATCTCCAACCTGTCCAGCTTGATTGACGACGGCTTTGAGAAACCATCGTATGGTGCTATAACCACTGCATCCCCTTGAAACGCCCATGGACCATCCATCATTACTCGCTCCCAATCCCCCAAACATGCAAATTGGAGGGTGTACAAGTTGTCTTCTAGGGGACGGATGTTGACTTTCTGCGCAAGGTTCCAGGCTGCGCGCATGTTCTTATAGAACCAAAACTGGTTGTACTCCTTCTCTGTGTTAACCCTGGCCACCGCCATCCAGCGGGTTGTTTCAGGCGGAACGGATCCCTGATCCACCACCACATCATCCAGATCTTCCTCAGAGAGCCCCAATTCCTTCATCATCTCTGCCAGATCGTCCGGATCACCTGATCCAGAAGCTTCAGCCACCATCTCCTTGTACCCTTACCCGAAGATGATTCTCTGCCGGGCTGTGACCTAACCCTAACCAACCAGCCGCCACTAGTTCGTCGCCCAACTGGTGGGAGAGGGAACCAGAAACGTCACCCCCGTCAATAGACAGAGCGTAACCAGCGAGCAGAGGTAGGGAAAAAATTTCTCTACGCGCAGCGAAGATCGCCGCCGAGAGGAAGTGAAACCCTAACGAGAGGGAAGGTGGACCGTCGTGGCTCATGATGCATGCTCTAGCCATAGTGTCGTATACAACATTTTACTCCATTTAACATACTTTCCAACTCCCCTGCTCTTTTTTTATGTGACGACCCTGATTTTTTTTCTTCTGGTATGCACTGTAGGGGCATGTGTCCCATCCACACTAACACTCTCATGACAAAACATTTTCGTACAAATAGGAACTTCTAGGTTTTGACAGCTACTATTGGATATTTATATTTATTTAGATACAATTGATGTGAATTACTGAATAATCTATTCATTTTTCTTATCTGATGTATTGTGTACAAACTATTATTTACAGTTGAGGCCAAAGAAGAACAAGTACAAGAGGTACTGAAGTGACATTTGTCATTGAATCAACTTCTCACTACTCATATAGCCATATCATCTGAGATTCACAGTTCATGTCCTGTTTAATTACCTCGTTGTAACATCCTGCTGGGTGTAAACCATGATTACATAATTACTCTCTCAAATACAGATGGTTGTCTTTGAGTCACGACGAGCAACCATACTACTAAGAGCCCGTTGAAGGTGGTCTGCTCCGGTGGGGCACATAGCCGGCCCGAACGGTCCAACTGCATGGAGTCAGATCCGTGAAGCGCAGGAAGCCCGTGGTTGGAAAATGAGTAAGCGAAGTGCAAATCCCCCTCCCCCCGCTTTTCTGATTTTCAGGGGATGGGGCTCAAATCCGAAAAATTCTATACCAACAGAGGAATACGGCGATTTTACAGGAATATCATTCATTAACTAATCTTCACCCCTTGATTTTTAAGGGGCATGGGGCCCTCATCACCTTTTCTTCCAATCAATTTATCCCAGCTAAGCATCCCTGTAAAATTCAGTAAAAATCTACATGTGCGTGTAGCATTGCTCCTCCAATCCAACTACAATCTTACACGTGACATTGATTTCCAATCAACCCGTAGAAACCCCGTAAGCCTCCCATACATGTGCCATCACTCCCCCCCCTTTTAAGATCTGGAAAACCCAAGTTTCAAAAAAGAGAAAAAATGCAAAAAACCTGGAGATTTACAACGAATTACCATTAAGAACATTTCTAACCTATCCCTTAGAAATAGAGGAGTAAACATTGGATTAAACCTTAGTAGAATATATTTACTTGAATAAGTTTTGGCCGGACCTAGCCGATCCCCTATATATAATGGAGTAAACTTAAATTTGGCTCATACATTTCGGTGAACACTTGCTATGCACCTCCGCAGCGAGTGGCAACCATGGTGACCATGCCGGCGGCGAGCAGCAGCAGCAGCAAAGGCACACAACTGGGAGGAGCAGCAGCAGTGTGCCAGCGGCAGCAAGCAGCAGCAGCACGCAGCGGGGAGGAGCAGCGGCGAGCAGCAGCAGCAGCAGCACGTTGCGGGGAGGAGCAGCGGTGAGCAGCACACACCGACGGCAAGCAGCAACAACATGCACCGGCGGCGGTGAGCAGCAGCAACACGCAACGGGGAGGAGTAGCAACAGCAGCAGCACACACCAACGACAGCGAGCAGTAGGAGAAATAGCACACACCGACGGCGGCGAGCAACAACAACACGCAACAGCAGCATTTAGTGGCCGTAGAACGAAAACCCCCCTCCCCCGCGTCGTCTCCTCCGAGGCGACCCGGGGGCAACTCTAGTCGCCACAGCCGTGCCCCCTCCTCCCCCTCCTTCCTCTCCGTCGCCGCCTGAGGTGTGCTTCGGCACGCACGCTCGACACCGATGAAGGTGGCAGCGGGGATTCGGCGGCTGCTCGTCTCGGGCAGGGCCTCGGCGCCACCCCGACAGATGAAGGTGGGGTGGCCCTGGCGGCGGGCCGCCCTGCCGGTGCGAGCTCGGCGCCCCCTTGGTCTCGCGGGTGACGAGGTGGCGGCGGTCAGAGGTCGCTGGTGTGCATCCCTCCCCGCAGGTATGCCGCTGATGAAGCCCATCCCCTCCGCCCCAATCTGCTCCTTCCTTCGTCAGATCTGGGTCCTGGTGGCTTAGGCCGCTGCTCTTGGTTGCTGGCTACGCGGATCTCATCGGGCGGGGTTGGATCCAGGGGAAACCCCTGGCCGGCGCGACGGTCACACCAAAGGCGACGCCTTGGGCGACGTTCCCCTCCTTGGAGGCTGTGGTGTGGATCTTCCCCCTCCTTCCGTCGCCTGCTAGGTGAAAGCCTAGGTCCCCTGCTTAGGGCGGCGACGGCATGTCCGTGTCTTGTTCCTTCTTGGAGGCACCGTCCGGGGATTGCAGGGGCGGCGAGAGAGTTTGGTTGTGGGTGTGATGGTGGCGGAAGACAGCTTGGATTGGTCTTCATAGGATGCCGGCTGGAGGGTCCCTGATGAGTTCGCCGGTGGGTCGATGCCCACGAGCCTGGGCAAGAGGGGATCGGGTTCCCCTCTTCGACGACAACGATATACCATTGGTGGGAGCATTGTGCTCCGGCGAATCCAGCGCTGGCCTTTGATCTACTTATCGCTGCTTCCCTTGCTTCTGCGACTATGGCCGGCAGCTCTCGCCCTTTGGTGCGGCTGAGCCGCAGACAACGATGGTGCTTGTTTGTAGTGTGCCCTGTGCCTGCGGTCCTACTCTAGTCTCTTCTCCCTGCATCTTGGAGGCCATCCATTTGGGTTCTGGGGTGAACCGAGCTGCCGTCTACCGGTACGGCATCCTTCGAGCCAGGATGAAGGGGTAGGGGCCCTTTGCAGAGGCAGTAACAGATGGTGGTCTGGTCCATGGCTGGCTCCGAGGGTGGCTGTTATCACGAAGCTTGCACGGTGGTGCATTCCTCCCAAGACCCTAGTTTTGTTCTGTTGGTGTAGGTCGTCCAGTAGGGTGTTGGTAGCAGCGTGGTGTTGCCTTGGCTCACTCTGATGCTGCCTTGAGTTGTTTTGCTTGAGTTCCTTGTATCCGTCGCTCGGTTTCCTTTTCTTTGCATTGTAAGCGGTTGTTCTTGTAATCCTGGCCGGTTGATGGCTTTGTTAATTCAAAGTCGGGCTCTTCTTGAGCCTTCGTTCCAAAAAAAGCATTTAGTGGCCGTACCACTAGCAGTATAGGCAGGGATCATTGGTGAGGTCGCCGGCGAGGCCCAAGGTCACAAGCGAGGCCATGGGAGCTTCACGTGAGTTGCCGGCCGGCCACGAGGAGGTCTTTGGTTGAAGAATAATTATACTCGGCCATCTTCAGGCGGAGTAAATATAGAGAGAAATTTAGGGACGAAATACGTAAAAATTATACTCCTTCTCACGGATTGGGGGTCGGCTAGGTGCCGGTTAGAGTAAAACAGCCTGTTATAAGGGATTTTTTTTTTGTGAATACTGTTATAAGGGATTGGTTAGAAATGCCATAAGACAGCTCATATCCCTGAGAAAAAGGCGTCAACCCTCACATGTAGTTTTCCATTGCGGGTCTGAGAAAGAATACATTGGTAGCATTTGCCATTAAAAAACCCCGCTTAGGACGCCAAAGGTCCAGGCAATTCAGACAAACACTAGGATCAGTTATTTAAAGTACTTGTGTATGGATCTCATCACCGGCCATGCAGGAGTACCTAGGTTCCTGCACCAGTAATCCCAGGACGGCGCCGACCCCATCTGGGTGCCGGAGAATACACCGTTGACATCCCAAAAAATAATCATGCGCTACAACGGTAATCACGTCAGTTTACAACCAGATTAGTACAAGACTTATCAGCAATTTAGCAGTCGAGTACGAACACAGGTTGCAGCAGCTTAGGCATCAGCAATTTCCTCCCACGATGCATGCCATGAGCTATCTTGTAGCAACGTCCATGGCAGTAGGATTACTCCTCGGTGCCGTCTCCCCAACAGTCAAGGCAGCTTCAGCCAATGCGACGGCGAGCCGGAACACGACGGCGTCGGCACTGCCACCGTTCGGCACGAACCACACCGTCGGCGACGGTGCCGGGTGGTTGTTTGACGGCAAGGCGAATGCCTCGGCGGCCAACTACTCGGCCTGGGCAGCCAACCGCACCTTCTACCTCGGCGACTACCTCAGTATGTGTTCTTTCACTGCATTTCCTTTAGCTTTGATGTGCAAGGGGCAACTCCAAATCTTATTAGTCCCCGTTCGGAACAACTGAATTCGGTGCGAATGTAGCAAGAATTGCCGTCGCTTTTGGGATCATGTTGGTCACATGATCATCTCGTTTTGCATTTACAGGCTTCAGGACCCGCACGGATAACACGGTCGTGCACACGACCAACGCTACGGTATACAAGCTCTGCGGCTACGACGGTGGTGCCAGCGGTGGCGGGTGGAAGGCCGAGGAGGCCTTCTTGACGGTGATGCTAGCTGCGGAGGGCCCAAACTACTTCTTCTCGGACGCCGGCGAGGGGGAGCACTGCCGGAGGGGGATGCGGTTCGACGTCACTGTGGCGCGCGGCCGCGGCCTCCCACAAATACCACCGTCGTACTACGAGCCCCTGTCCGGCGGGACGGCAGGGAGGGGGCTCGGCGAGGTGGTGCCCATGTGGGTTGCTGTGAACGTTGGCTTTGCTGTTTTGCTGATGCTGTGAATGGTCTCCATTTCCATCAGGTGTTAATCAGCATTCAGCAACGACACAGGGAAATTGCAACTTCTGTAGCAACGTCCGCAAGTTTTAAGATTTGTTCTCGTTGCTTGAAAAATTTAAAATCTTAGTCGTCTGTAAAGTTGGTGGCCGAGGTAGAGGCTCAGAGAGACAGAGACGGCATCGAGCTATGCTCACAACGTGATGCCGGTGAATGCATCAAGAAGAAGACTTCAGTATCTTCAAAAATTTATATGTATTTCTACTTTCTTATAAATGTGCGTTTGTAAGGACATGTGATACTTAATATCACTGGTGGAGAAGCCCATTCAACACCAAATTCTTTTTATACGTAAGCATGCACTTTTTCTTTACGGGAATACTTAAGCATATACTGCTTGTTGGTTTTAGACCACAAATCGATTAGCCGAAGCAAACCTAGATGGAAGCACGCAAGCAGGCAGCTTGGTTTCTGTACTGCCTACCACATGCACATCTCACTGTGTGGACGTACTCGAACTGACTCGCTTCTTCTGAACTGGCTCACTTCTGCTGAACAACAATCGGATCGATTCTTTTGGCGGCTCGCTCTTTTGATGGAACTCTCATAACTTGGCGACCAAAAAACAGAGAAAAATTTGCCGGTCCGTGCAACTTTCATTTTTTGGGTTCTTTCTTCCTTAACTTGTATATATATAAGAGTACATGACTGACTACTCGTGCCCTTTCGCAAAAAAAAAGACTGACTACCCGTGCCAACGCACCACGGACTTCACAACCAACACAACACGGCCCGGTATTCGGTTTAACGCATATATGAGATGAGTATGAGGTGTGCCAGACAGCTAAATAATTTGATGGTGTGTTACATTGAGAAAAGGATAATCAAAAGTTGATATGTTGCTATAATTAAGGAAGACTTTCCAAAGGAGGATAGGGCACTGCCATTGCATGCGTCTTCTAGACGCCATTGAAAGCTTCGGTGCAGTGTGAATTGACTATTATGTTTTTGCATCAAATCTTTTTAGTTGACAGTTCGCCACATCTTAATTTTTTTCGTCCTCCGCCTCTGCTTAATATATAACCTTAGAACTTTTCATAAAAAACGAGTTTTGCAGTTTTAGAGTAATGTTAGTGCAAAATTTATTTCAAAATGCTATAAACAAGGGGCGAGGGAGCTCCACAAGGTTGATATGAGTTAGTATATGACCTTAATATATGTATTACTCAACTCGTAAATTCATACAATCAATCGTAGAAAGTTCTGTAGCAACTGAAGGCCCTGATCCAATCCAAGTCATGGTTCTGCCCTCTAAACGAGCAAACTTAGCTAAGCTATCACTAACCTTATTCTAACTACGATTGATATGAGTAATACAAGATCACAGAGAGACAAAAGATATCTAATCTCTTTAATGAGCGACGCATAAATAGATCTATCCACGTCCTTGGCCTGGATTAGCTTCACTGCAACAAAAGAATTCATCTCAATCATGATTGGAAGATCACTTGATTGGATAGCTAACGAAAGGCCTTCCATACAAGCACACAATTCAGCTTCTATAGAGTCACGGCATGAAAATAGTTGTTTGCATGAAGAAATAATAATAGCACCCTTCTCATCTCGCAAAACCATATCAGCACCAGCTGAACCATCATCATCATAGGACCCATCAGTGGAAAGTTTTACCCAACCAGATTTTGGAGAAATCCACTTGGCCTCAACACTCATTATCACATGCAGCCTACTGAAATTATTTTCATAAATGACGATAGATTTTCCCTTATTTGGATCAGCTATGACATCTGACTTAATGCCAATGAGGGAATCAAGATAGCTCACCAAAAAAACGTCTGGAAGCTTCCATAGGTGGTGGTGGCTTGTGATGAACAACCTCATTCCGAATATGCCATGCCCGCCATAATGTCATTAGAAACATTGATCGTTCAATTTCTGACAGTGGTTCTAGTGCTTGCAGAATCCATTCTTTCCTACTATTCATCACTGAGAAAATACTCGGTAGAGCCCATACTTCAGCCACTGTATCCCAGAGTATCCGTGATAATGTACAATGGCAAAGAGCATGGAAACTGTCCTTCTAACTTACTACTCCCTTTGCCTCGTAATATAGGAGTATTTTTTACACTAATTATATTATGAGATAGAGGGAGTATATTTTATTTTCAAAAACTGCTGCTAATTTTACACGCTAACAAATGATATATGACTAAGCCCTCTAATGATGTACATTAGAGCAACTCCAATGGGCCGACCCAAACGGACGGCGATTTCGTCCGCTTTTTGTCCGTTTGAATCGGCCGCCCGCCCTGCGTCCGCCCTATTTTACATTTGGGTCGGCAGCACGCCCAACGCGCCGACCCATATGTGCAGGCGTAGCCGGCTGGCCGCCCAATATTTACATTGATTTGCATTCAAACATATTGTCAAATAACATAGTTTTACTGAATAAAAATATTATAGTTTTACAAGCCGGTTACAAATAAAAATGTTTCACATAGTTTTGCAAACGAATAAAAGAAGATACATCTATTGGTTGCCAACATGAGCCCACATATGCTCAACCAAATCATTCTACAGCTGCATGTGAGTTTCTCAATCACGCATGTCTTCATGAAATTGGGTGAACTGTTCAACTGTTGCCGCTACTCCATGCTCAGGCACAACATTCTCACCCTGAAACTGAAACCCTTGATCGTACAGATGTTCCGGGCGCTCGTCTTCTACGATCATATTGTGCATGATCACACAAGCAGTCATCACCTCCCACAGTTTCTGCGTGCTCCAGGTATTAGCAGGATACCGAACGATGCCCCATCGAGATTGCAAAACACCAAAGGCACGCTCGACATCCTTCCTGGCACTATCTTGCTCCTGGGCAAATCTTTTCCTCTTCTCTCTGACAGGGTTGGATATTGTCCTGATAATAGTGGTCCACTGAGGATAGATACCGTCACCCAGGTAGTATCCTTTGTCGTAGTTGTGTCCGTTGACAGTAAAGTTCACCGGTGGGCTGTTGCCTTTGTCAAGCCTAACAAACACGGGCGAGCACTAAAACACGTTGATATCATTGTGTGATCCAGCCATGCCACAGAAAGAGTGTCAGATCCAGAGATCTTGAGATGCCACGGCCTCTAATATGACAATGCAAGCCCTGACATGTCCCTTACACTGCACTTGCCAAGCAGAAGGACAGTTCTTCCACTCCCAGTGCATGCAGTCTATGCTGCCAACAAACGGGTTGTATCTTCAGCTGTCGGCTCTCTCAAGTACTCACGGCCAAACACAACAATAACAGCCTTGCAGAACTTATACATGGCCTCTAGGCATGTAGACTCACTCATATGGACGTCCTTGTCAATGAGATCACCGGGCACTCCGTATGCAAGCATTCGGATGCCGGCAGTGCATTTCTGATAAGAGGAGAAACTGATCTTGTCGACGGCATCCTCTTTGCACTCGAAATAGTCATCATAGCCGACCACCCCCTCTCTAATACGGTTGAAAAGATGCCTACTCATACGGAAACGACGACGAAATTTTTGATGTTTGAACAACGTATTTGTTGTATCAAAGTAGTCTTCCAAAGAAGGAAATGCCCGCTCTCTCGATTGCGATTCAACGCCGGAAGGTGGCCCGGAATGGAGCCACGAAACAACGGCCGCTAGCTGTTGAGGTGATAATGGACCAACACGGCAGCCAATATCTCCTCCTCATCGGAGTCGCAAAGGAAATTGTGGAAAAAGAACTCATCGACGGAGTCCATTTTCGTACCTTGGCAAACCGTCGAACAGCTTGCGTGCGTCGAAGAAGAAGACGGACGGCGAGGGGAGTCGCCGCGCCCACGGACCAGCTAGCTGCCCTGCCGACGTTCGACAAGTGGGCCGGCGTCCGACAAGCGTGCCGGTGAGGATCTGGCCGGGGCGGCGAGGCGGCCTCTTGGTCGTGGGCAGCTGTGCGGTTGGGGGGAGCGGCGGTGGGAAACAGTTTGCTCCCCGGCGGCAAGACGATGATGGAGGGGGCGGCGAGGGAGTGAGAGGCGTTGCTGGGTGGATGTGGAGGCGGCGGCAGCTGGCAGAGTCGCCGGCAAAAGAGGGCGGCGGCGTAGGCAACGAAGGAGGCGGGCGAGGGTTGCTGTTGGCTGGGGGTGGGGGAGGCCAATGAGCCACCGACCAGCGGGCCTAGGGAGAGGAGGAGGCGAGCGTGCGCGCGTCCGCCGCGTGTCCGCGCCGACGCAAATCTGGCTCAAAAATGGGTCGGGAATGGGTCGCCCGCGGACTAAGAGCGGACGCACGTCCGTTTGGATCGGCGCGTTGGGCCGACTTTTCTGTCCGCACCGACCCAAACGGACAGCGGCGGACCAAATGGGTCGCCCCATTGGAGTTGCTCTTAGTATTCATGCTAAGTGTATTTTTTAACATCTGGGCTGCATACCCACGTTTAAAATTACATCGACGATCTTTGTGCGGATAGGATAGCAGAGGCGGGCGCGTCCGCTAGGTCTACACCAAATGGTTAGTTCAGGTTTTTGCAATGTGGAATTTCTCAAAAGAAAAGGTTGAAAAAGCTGAGGGGCATTTATTTCCCATTTCCTTGGGCCGTTCCTGCTCCAGTCCACACACAGAGACAACACGCGCCGTTCAAAGCCCTCGTCCCCACCCCCGGCTTCCCGCGGCGGCGGCGACCATGGAGCACGACCTGTCCCGGTGTCCCCTTTTCGCCCGTTTGCACAAGGTAGCGGCCGAGTTGCTCCGCAGCAAGGACGCGGTGCGACAGCTATTCCACCGCGCCTACGTGCCTACCCACCACGCCCTCCCCGACTCGCTTGTCTCCACCGCCCCTTGCCTCTTCGCCCTCCTTCCCCACGACGACGTCGACCGCGTCAGCCGCCTCCTCGATGCGCTTCTTCACAACATCGTCTCCGCCTCCCCGCAAAGGACGCCGTCCGCACCGCCGCGCTCTCCCGCCGCTGGCGCGGGGTCTGGCGCTCCGGCCCGCTCATCCTCGTCGACTCCGGCCTCTTTCCCGCCACCTCCGCCATGTACAGCGTCCTCACGCACGCCCGAGGCCCTTCCGATGCGTCCACCTCACCAGCTGCAACATGGATGAATTCCATGCCCTGCTCATGGGCTGGCTCCAGATCCTCGCTGACAAGGGCGTCCAGGATCTCGTCCTCGTAAACCACCGGTGGCTGTTCGTCGTCGCTCTCCCCGCCACTCTGTTGGGCGTGGCCACCCTCACCCGCCTCTACCTCGGCCCCTGGATGTTCCCCGACACGGCCGGCCTCCTGAGCGCCACCTGTTTCTATAACCTCTGTGAGCTCGCGCACTGCAACGTCGTCATGGAGAGCAGGGATTTGGACTTCGTCCTCGACAGGAGCCCCGTGCTCGAGACGCTATGTGTCAAAGGGAATCTGTTGAGGCTTTGCCTCCGCCTTGTCAGCCAAAGCCTCCGGTGCGTGCAGATCATCGGCTGCTTCCTTGAAGAAATCTTCGTGGTGGACGTCCCACGCCTTGAGCGGCTCACCCAGTCCGAAGGTTTTACCCCTAATGGCAACTTCACCAAGGTGAAGATTGGTCATGCCCCCAAGCTGCAATTGTTGGGGTACTTGGAGCTGGACCAAAGGCACGTCCTAGAGGTCGGCAACACCATTATCAAGGTGCCTCATCTTTCCATTCGTTCAATTTAAAATTCCTAAGTGATCAATGCAAATGTGTGATCTTTCTTGTCTTAATTGGGTGCGTTGTGATTGCACTTGCAGGTTGGGTCAAGGGTGAGTCCAAGCACCATGGTGCCAGGTGTGGGAATCCTGGCTTTAGAGGTGTGTTTCGGAGTCCGCAATGATGCCAAGATGGTTCCCGGTGTCCTCATATGCTTTCCGAACATTGAGACGCTCCACATCAAGGTGAATCCCCTGACACCTCGTTTGGCTTCCATTTGCATCATAATAATGCTAATTGCTATCAATAGCTGATGAACTGCATCTGCATTTGACTGATCGAATTTTCAGTCTGGAAAAACCGATAAATCCTCATCAATCCTCTGGCAAGCTGAACCTGAAGTCCTGGCACGAGTCTGGTACCATAGAATGCATCCGGTCACGTATCAAACTGCTGGTTTTTCATGATTTCCAAGGGGGCCGCGGCGAGCTCGCCTTCCTTAAATTTTTCTTTGAGAGCACATTGGTGATGCAGGAGGTTGAGAATGTGTTTGACGCTGCCTC
Organism: Triticum urartu; assembly: GCF_056163025.1. Taxonomy (NCBI): domain Eukaryota; kingdom Viridiplantae; phylum Streptophyta; class Magnoliopsida; order Poales; family Poaceae; genus Triticum; species Triticum urartu. The sequence goes on along the minus strand of NC_141876.1, from coordinate 485,810,386 downwards.
TAGTTCGTTCGAAGAGGTAGAATCCAAATTGGAGAGTCTGGGGTCCATGAAACGGGCCAGTGAAACCTCCATAGCGCTGGTCGCTGCGAGTTCTGGTCATCATGGAGGAGACATTTGGAGCTTCAAAATAGGATTTGGTTTTCCTCCTGCCGACCCTTTTGTAAACTACTAAAGTCACAGCAAGTGGCCTATGTACTTCGGAATGCTTTGGAAGTTGTTAATGTTCTGCTGCTTGCAAGACTGTTTAATATTCGATTTCAGTGTTTGAACACTTGCACTGTCTCGTGTTCCTGTTGGGGAACGTAGTAATTTCAAAAAAAATCCTATGCACACGCAAGATCATGGTGATGCATAGCAACGAGAGGGGAGAGTGTCGTCCACGTACCCTTGTAGACCGTAAGCAGAAGCGTTATGACAACGCGATTGATGTAGTCGTACGTCTTCACGATCGACCGATCCTAGTACCGAACGTACAGCACCTCCGCGATCTGCACACGTTCAGCACGGTGACGTCCCACGAACTCAAGATCTAGTAGAGCTTCGAGGGAGAGTTCCATCAGCACGACGACGTGATGACGGTGTTGATGAAGCTACCGACGCAGGGCTTCGCCTAAGCACCGCTATGATATGACCGAGTTGGATTATGGTGGAGGGGGGCACCGCACACGGCTAAAAGATCAATGATCAACTTGTGTGTCCTGGGTGCCCCCTGCCCCCGTATATAAAGGAGCAAGGGGGGAGGCTGGCCGTCCCTAGGTGGGCGCGCCAAGAGGAGGAGTCCTCCTCCTAGTGGGATTAGGACTCCCCTTTCCTAGTCCCACTAGGAGGGGGAAGGAAGGAGTGGGAGAGGGGAAAGTCAAGGGGGGCGCCGCCCCCCTTCCTTGTCCTATTCGGACTCAAGGGAGGAGGCACGCGGCCTGCCCTGGCCGGCCCCTCTCTCTCTCCACTAGGGCCCATTAAGGCCCATTAGTCCCCGCGGGGTTCCGGTAACACCCCTCTGACACTCCGGTTTTCTCCGAGATCACCCAAAACACTTCCGGTGTCCGAATGTAGCCATCCAATATATCAATCTTTATGTCTCGACCACTTCGAGACTCCTCATCATGTCCGGGATCACATCCGGGACTCCGAACTACCTTCGTTACATCAAAACACATAAAATCATAATATCGATCGTCACCTAACGTTAAGCGTGCGGACCCTACGGGTTCGAGAACTATGTAGGCATGACCGAGACACATCTCCGGTCAATAACCAATAGCTGAGCCCGGATGCTCATATTGGTTCCTGAAGGAAATATGCCCTAGAGGCAATAATAAAGTTGTTATTTATATTTCCTTATATCATGATAAATATTTATTATTCATGCTAGAATTGTATTAACCGGAAACTTAGTACATGTGTGAATACATAGACAAACAAAGTGTCACTAGTATGCCTCTACTTGACTAGCTCGTTGATCAAAGATGGTTATGTTTCCTAGCCATAGACATGAGTTGTCATTTGATTAACGGGATCACATCATTAGGAGAATGATGTGATTGACTTGACCCATTCCGTTAGCTTAGCACTTGATCGTTTAGTATGTTGCTATTGCTTTCTTCATGACTCATACATGTTCCTATGACTATGAGATTATGCAAATCCCGTTTATCGGAGGAACACTTTGTGTGCTACCAAACGTCACAACGTAACTAGGTGATTATAAAGGTGCTCTACAGGTGTCTCCGAAGGTACTTGTTGGGTTGGCGTATTTCGAGATTAGGATTTGTCACTCCGATTGTCGGAGAGGTATCTCTGGGCCCACTCGGTAATGCACATCACTATAAGCCTTGCAAGCATTGTAACTACTGAGTTAGTTACGGGATGATGTATTACGGAACGAGTAAAGAGACTTGGCGGTAACGAGATTGAGCTAGGTATTGAGATACCGACGATCAAATCTTGGGTAAGTAACATACCGATGACAAAGGGAACAACGTATGCTGTTATGCGTTTGACTGATAAAGATCTTCGTAGAATATGTAGGAACCAATATGAGCATCCAGGTTCCGCTATTGATTATTGACCGGAGACATGTCTCGGTCATGTCTACATAGTTCTCGAAAGCGTAGGGTCCGCACGCTTAAAGTTTCGGTGATGATTGTATTATGAGTTTTTGTGTTTTGATGTACCAAAGGTAGTTCGGAGTCCCGGATGTGATCACGGACATGACGAGGAATCTCGAAATGGTCGAGACATAAAGATCGATATATTGGATGACTATGTTCGGACACCGGAATGGTTCGGGAAGTTTCGGACATATACCGGAGTATCGAGGGGTTACCGGAACCCCCCGGGGAGTTTAATGGGCCAAGATGGGCCTTAGTGGAGAAGAGGAGGGGCGGCTAGGGTAGGCCGCGCGCCCCCTCCCCCTCTAGTCCGAATTGGACAAGGAGGGGGGCGGCGCCCCCCTTTCCTTCCTCCTCTCTCCTTCCCTTCCTTTTCCCCTCCTAATCCAACTAGGAAAAGAGGGAGTCCGACTCCCGGTGGGAGTAGGACTCCTCCCTGGCGCGCCCTCCTCTTGGACGGCCGCCTCATCCCCCTGGTCCTTTATATACGGGGTTGATAACCCACAAGTATAGGGGATCGCAACAGCTTTCGAGGGTAGAGTATTCAACCCAAATTTATTGATTCGACACAAGGGGAGCCAAAGAATATTCTCAAGTATTAGCAGCTGAGTTGTCAATTCAACCACACCTGGAAACTTAGTATCTGCAGCAAAGTGTTTAGTAGCGAAGTAATATGATAGTGATGGTAGCGGCAACAAAAGTAAAGACAGCAAAAGTAATGTTTTTGGTATTTTGTAGTGATTGTAACAGTAGCAGCGGGAAAGTAAATAAGCAAGAACCAGTATATGGAAAACTCGTAGGTACCGGATCAGTGATGGATAATTATGCCGGATGCGGTTCATCATGTAACAGTCATAACATAGGGTGACACAGAACTAGCTCCAATTCGTCAATGTAATGTAGGCATGTATTCCGTATATAGTCATACGTGCTTATGGAAAAGAACTTGCATGACATCTTTTGTCCTACCCTCTCGTGGCAGCGGGGTCCTATTGGAAACTAAGGGATATTAAGGCCTCCTTTTAATAGAGAACTGGAACAAAGCATTAGCACATAGTGAATACATGAACTCCTCAAACTATGGTCATCACCGGGAGTGGTCCCGATTATTGTCACTTCGGGGTTGCCGGATCATAACACATAGTAGGTGACTATAGACTTGCAAGATAGGATCAAGAACTCACATATATTCATGAAAACATAATAGGTTCAGATCTGAAATCATGGCACTCGGGCCCTAGTGACAAGCATTAAGCATAGCAAAGTCATAGCAACATCAATCTCAGAACATAGTGGATACTAGGGATCAAACCCTAACCAAACTAACTCGATTACATGATAAATCTCATCCAACCCATCACCGTCCAGCAAGCCTACGATGGAATTACTCACGCACGACGGTGAGCATCATGAAATTGGTGATGGAGGATGGTTGATGATGACGACGGCGACGAATCCCCCTCTCCGGAGCCCCGAACGGACTCCAGATCAGCCCTCCCGAGAGGTTTTAGGGCTTGGCGGCGGCTCCGTATCGTAAAACGCGATGATTTCTTCTCTCTGATTTTTTCTCTCCGAAAGCAAATATATAGAGTTGAAGTTGGCGTCGGAGGGCATCCAGGGGGCCCATGAGGTAGGGGGCGCGCCCTAGAGGGGGGCGCGCCCCCCACCCTCGTGGACAGGGTGTGGGCCCCCTGGTCTTCATCTTTGGCGAGGATTTTTTATTATTTTTTCTAAGATGTTCCGTGGAGTTTTAGGTCATTCCGAGAATATTTGTTTTCTGCACATAAAACAACATCATGGCAATTCTGCTGAAAACAGCGTCAGCCCGGGTTAGTTCCATTCAAATCATACAAGTTAGAGTCCAAAACAAGGGCAAAAGTGTTTGGAAAAGTAGATACGACGGAGACGTATCAACTCCCCAAAGCTTAAACCCTTGCTTGTCCTCAAGCAATTCAGTTGACAAACTGAAATAAAGAAAGAAAAACTTTTACAAACTCTGTTTGCTCTTGTTGTCGTAACTATGTCAAGCCAGCATTCAAGTTTTCAGCATAGATCATAACTAACCACATTTGCAATAATTCTCGGGTCTTATAATTACTCATATCAATAGCATAATCAACTAGCAAGTCATAATAATAAATCTTGGATGACAACACTTTCTCAAAACAATCATAATATGATATAACAAGATGGTATCTCGCTAGCCCTTTCTGAGACCGCAAAACATAAATGCAGAGCACCTTTAAAGATCAGGGACTGACTAGACATTGTAATTCATGGTAAAAGAGATCCAATCATAGTCACACCCAACATAGATTAATAGTGAGGAATGCAAATGACAGCTGTGCTATCCAGCTAGTGCTTTTTAATAAGAGGATGATGACTCAACATAAAAGTAAATGGATAAGCCCTTCGCAGAGGGAAGCAAGGATTTGTAGAGGTGCCAGAGCTCGGTTTTGAAATAGAGATAAATTGTATTTTGAGCGGTATACTTTCATTGTCAACATAGCAACTAAGAGATGGCGATATCTTCCATGCTAAACACATTATAGGCGGTTCCCAAACAGAATGGTAAAGTTTATACTCCCCCTCCACCAACAAGCATCAATCCATGACTTGCTCGAAACAACGAGTGTCTCCAACATACATCAGGTCCCAGGGGGAGTTTTGTTTGCAATTAATTTTGATTTAGTTTGCATAAAGCATGGGACTGGGCATCCCGGTGACCAGCCATTTCTCGTGAGTGAGGAGCGGAGTCCACTCCTCTTGAGAATAACCCGCCTAACACGGAAGATAAGGACAACCTTGGTTGATACATGAGCTATTCGAGCATACAAAACAGAATGTTTATTTGAAGGTTTAGAGTTTGGCACGTACAAATTTACTTGGAACGACAGGTAGATACCGCATATAGGAAGGTATAGTGGACTCATCTGGAATAACCTTGGGGTTTAAGGGATTGGATGCACAAGCAGGATTCCCGCTTAGTACAGGTGAAGGCTAGCAAAAGATTGGGAAGCGACCAACTAGAGAGCGACAATAGCCATGTACATGCATTAAAATTAATAAACATTGGATGCAAGCATGAGTGGGATATAATCCACCATGAACATAAATATCGTGAAGGCTATGTTGATTTTGTTTCAACTACATGCGTGAACGTGTGCCAAGTCAATTCACTTAAATCATTCAAAGGAGGATACCACCCCATCATACCACATCATAATCATCTCAATAGCATGTTGGCACACAAGGTAAACCATTATAACTCATAGCTAATCAAGCATGACACAAGCAACTATGATCTCTAATTGTCATTGCAAACATGTTCATTCATAATAAGCTGAATCAAGAACGAGGGACTCATAATATTTACAAAAACAAAAGAGGTCGAGTTCATACCAGCTTTTCTCATCTCGGTCAGCCCATCATATATCATCATAATTGCCTTTCACTTGCACGACCGAACGATGTGAATAACAATAAGAGTGCACGTGCATTGGACTAAGCTAGAATCTGCGAGCATTCAATAAACAGGAGAAGACAAGGCAATATGGGCTCTTGGTTAAATCAACAATAATGCATATAAGAGCCACTTCAACAATTTAATTATGGTCCTCTCCTACTGACCCCAAAGAAAAGAAAAGAAATAAAACTATTTACACGGGAAAGCTCCCAACAAGCAAAAGAAGAACGGGATATATTTTTGAGTTTTCTTTTTAATTATTACTACTACAGCAGAAAAATAAACTACTACTATTTTTTTTGGTTTTTCTTAAGGTTTAACAAACACACAAGAAGAAAGCAGGAAAAGAAAATAAACTAGCATGGATATTACAGTGAAAGAGTATGAGCACCGACATCTAGCAATGAGTGTGTGTGAACATAAATGTAATGTCGCTGAGAAATACGTACTCCCCCAAGCTTAGGCTTTTGGCCTAAGTTGGTCTATTGCCAGGGATAGCCTGGCGGATACCCATAGGTGTAGCTGGGGTCGTACTGCGACGAAGAATAGTTGGGATCATACTGATGTGCAGCGGTTATCGCCTGCTGAGCTGCAGCGTGGAGTCGAGGAGCCTCCGCTCTCCTCTCGTACTCTTCTGCCTCCTCTCTGGTAATAACATATCTTCTTTTTGTCTGTGAATCAAAGAAGGCAGGAGCCGAGAGAGTAATACGAAAAACACGTCGTTTATCAAAAATTAAACGATATAAGAGAGGTGATTCAGGCCTCTCGACAAACTGGTGCGAAGCCATAGAGTTATAATCTAAATATGCAGGAGGCAACTCTGTATCACCCTCACGAATGTCTATCTCAAGAAAATGAGCTAAGCGGGTTGCATAAACTCCACCAAAGAAATCTCCATTATGTCTATTATGATGCAACCTACGAGCTACAATGGCTCCCATATGATAAGATTGGTCTTCTAACACAACACTCCTAAGAATGCTAAGATCAGGGACACACATGTGACATGCTTCATCCTTAGAATTTATGCATCTACCGATGAAGAGAGCAAAATAATGTATAGCAGGAAAGTGAATGCTCCCTATGGTAGCCTCCGTTATATCTCTAGATTCCCCCACAGTTATACTAGCAAGAAAGTTTATAAATTCAGATTTAGGGGGATCCCTAACACTACCCCATGATGGAAGTTTGCAAGCAGAAGTGAAATCCTCTAAGTCCATGGTATAAGATTTGTCATAGAGATCAAACATGACTGAAGGAGAATTACGCGAAGATGAATACTCAAACCTCCTCACAAATGAACTTGTGAGATCATGATACTGGGGGCATTTGTTAGCCTCAAAATCCTCAAGACCGGCATTGCGCAAATATGCTTTGAATTCTTCTTTAATTCCCGCACGGTCCATAAAATTTTCTGACGGCCATTCGCAAGGCCGTATTGGAGCGTCTCTTGGTGGATCCTCGTCAGCATCGCGCATAGCAATCCTGGGTCCTTGCTTCTTAGAAGAACCACCTTGGAACATCTTCCTAAGCATATTGTTTTTCTCTGAAAAATTCTGAAATTTTTAGTAACTTCAAAAAAAAGTGAACCAACTTCAATAAAACTGATAGCAACTACTCCTACAAGTGCCTAGAGCCTATATCAAGCATTAGAACAACTTGGAACCATATAAATTTGACATGCAAGCTCAAGAACATGGTCACCTATGCAACACAAATTTGCAAAGAATAAAGCACTAGAAGAAAAACTAATTGGACCAATGGAGGAGTCACATACCAAGGAACAATCTCCCCATGCAGTTTTGCGAGAGGTGCTATGAGCAAGGAGATCGAAAATCACAGCAAAAGTGGCTGGAACTCGTGCTTGAGTTGGTTTTTCGGGTTTGTGTGAGACAGAGGAAGAAGATGGGTGCTGGGATAAGTGGAGGAGGTTCACCGTGGGCCCACGAGGCAGGGGGCGTGCCCTAGAGGGGGGGCGCGCCCACCACCCTCGTGGCCAGGTGGCAGCTCCTCCCGCGGTAATTTTTGCACAGTAAATCCTCAAATATTCCCGAAAAAATCATATTAAATTGGCATGTCATTCCGAGGACTTTTATTTTTGGTATATTTTTATATTGCACGGATAAGTCAGGAAATAGACAGAAAAATACTATTTTTACTTTATTTCTACTAATTAACAGAAAATATAGAGAGGGTACAGAAGGTTGTGCTTCTAGTTTTGTCCATCTCATGCTCGTAAAAAAGAATCCACTAACAAGGTTGATCAAGTCTTGTTAACAAACTCATTTCGATAATCATGAAACCGGAGAAATTTCGAATAACACTAAGTTACCTCAACGGGGATATGCACATCCCCAATAATAAGTATATCATATTTCTTTTTGACAGTAGGAAGAGGAAATTCAAAACCTCCAATTATAATCGATGGAATTTTTCCAATGGAGTTGATACTATGAACTTGAGGTTATTTCCTCGCAAAGTGTACCGTATGCTCATTACCATTAACATGAAAAGTGACATTGCCTTTGTTGCAATCAATAACAGCCCCTGCAGTATTAAGAAAAGGTCTTCCAAGAATAATAGACATACTATCATCCTCGGGAATATCAAGTATAACAAAGTCCGTTAAAATAGTAACGTTTGCAACCACAACAGGCACATCCTCACAAATACCGACAGGTATAGGAGTTGATTTATCAGCCATTTGCAAAGATATTTCGGTAGGTGTCAACTTATTCAAGTCAAGTCTACGATATAAAGAGAGAGGCATGACACTAACACCGGCTCCAAGATCACATAAAGCAGTTTTAATATAATTTCTTTTAATGGAGCAAGGTATAGTAGGTACTCCTGGGTCTCCAAGTTTCTTTGGTATTCCACCCTTAAAAGTGTAATTAGCAAGCATGGTGGAAATCTCAGCTTTCGGTATCTTTCTTTTATTAGTAATGATATCCTTCATATATTTAGCATAAGGATTTGTTTTGAGCACATCAGTTAATCGCATACGCAAAAAGATAGGCCTAATCATTTCAGCAAAGCACTCAAAATCCTCATCATCCTTTTTCTTGGATGGTTTTGGAGGAAAAGGCATGGGTTTCTGAACCCAAGGTTCCCTTTCTTTACCATGTTTCCTAGCAACAAAGTCTCTTTTATCATAATGTTGATTCTTTGATTGTGGGTTATCAAGATCAACAGTAGGTTCAATTTCTACATCATTATCATTACTAGGTTGAGCATCATCATGAACATCATCATTAATATTTTCATTAGGTTCATGTTCATTACCAGATTGTGTTTCAGCATCATACATAGATATATCATTTGGATTATCAGGTGGTTCAGCAATAGGTTCACTAGAAGTTTGCACAATTCTATCATTTTTCTTCTTCTTCTTTTTAGAAGAACTAGGAACATCAATATTATTTCTTTGAGAATCTTGCTCGATTCTCTTAGGGTGGCCTTCAGGATACAAAGGTTCCTGAGTCATTCTACCAGTTCTAGTAGCCACTCTAACAACATAATCATTTTTCTTACTATTCATTTCATCAAGCACTTCTTTTTGAGCCTTAAGTACTTGTTCTACTTGAGTGGTAACCATACAAGCATGTTTGCTGACAAGTTTAAGTTCACCTTTAATATTAGCCATATAATCACCCAAGCATCTAATCATATAAGAATTTTCTTTTAGTTGTCTACCAAAATAAGCATTGAAGTCATCTTGCTTAAACATAAAGTTATCAAACTCATCCAAGCACTGACTAGCAATTTTAGTAGGAGGGACTTCAGCTTTATCATATCTATAGAGAGAATTTACCTTTACTACCTGTGTTGGGATATCGGGATTAGGAGGTTCTTTAATAAATAAAGAATTGAGATCATATGTTTCTTCAACAGGCGGTGAATTAATACCATGTATTTCTTCAATAGGAGGTAAATTCTTAACGTCTTCAGCTTCAATACCTTTTTATTTCATAGATTTCTTTGCCTCTTGCATATCTTCGGGACTGAGAAATAGAACACCTCTCTTCTTCGGAGTTGGTTTAGGAATAGGCTCAGTAATTGGAGAAGGAGTTGGCTCAGGAGCTGGCTCAGGAGGTGCCCAATTATTTTCATTTGTCAACATATTATTCAATAGGATTTCAGCTTCATCCGGTGTTCTTTCCCTGAAAAGAGAACCAGCACAACTATCCAGGTAATCTCTGGAAGCATCGGTTAGTCCATTATAAAAGATATCAAGTATTTCAGGTTTCTTAAGAGGGTGATCAGGCAAAGCATTAAGTAACTTGAGAAGCCTCCCCCAAGCTTGTGGGAGACTCTCTTCTTTAATTTGCACGAAGTTGTATATTTCCCTCAAAGCAGCTTGTTTCTTATGAGCAGGGAAATATTTAGCAGAGAAGTAATAAATCATATCCTGGGGACTACGCACACAACCAGGATTAAGAGAATTAAACCATGTCTTAGCATCACCCTTTAATGAGAACGGAAATATTTTGAGTATATAAAAGTAACGCGATCTCTCATCATTAGTAAACAGGGCGGCTATATCATTTAACTTAGTAAGATGTGCCACAACAGTTTCATATTCATAGCCATAAAACGGATCAGATTCAACCAAAGTAATTATATCAGGATCAACAGAGAATTCATAATCCTTATCAGGAACACATATAGGTGAAGTAGCAAAAGCAGGGTCGGGTTTCATTTTATCTCTAAGTGATTCTTTGTTCCATTTAACTGATAACCTCTTAAGCTCATATCTATCTTTGCAAGCTAAAATAGCGGCAGAAGATTCCATATCAAAAAGATAACCCTCAGGAATAACAGGCATATTTTCATCATCACTTTCATCATCGTATTCAGATTCAATAGTTTCTTTTTCTCTAGCCCTAACAATTTGTTCATCAAGAAATTCACCAAGGGGCACAGTAGTATCAGGCATAGAAGCAGTTTCATCATAAGTAGCATGCATAGCAGAAGTGGCATCATCAATAACATGCGACATATCAGAACGAATAGCAGAAGCAGGTGTAGGTGTCGCTAGCTTACTCATAACAGAAGGTGAATCAAGTGCAGAGCTAGATGGCAGTTCCTTACCTCCCCTCGTAGTTGAGGGATAAATTGTTGTCTTAGCATGTTTCAAGTTCTTCATAGTGTCCAACAGATATAAATCCCAAGTTACTCAAAGAATAGAGCTATGCTCCCCGGCAACAGTGCCAGAAATTGGTCTTGATAACCCACAAGTATAGAGGATCGCAACAGCTTTTGAGGGTAGAGTATTCAACCCAAATTTATTGATTCGACACAAGGGGAGCCAAAGAATATTCTCAAGTATTAGCAGCTGAGTTGTCAATTCAACCACACCTGGAAACTTAGTATCTGCAGCAAAGTGTTTAGTAGCGAAGTAATATGATAGTGATGGTAGCGGCAACAAAAGTAAAGACAGCAAAAGTAATGTTTTTGGTATTTTGTAGTGATTGTAATAGTAGCAGCGGGAAAGTAAATAAGCGAGAACCAGTATATGGAAAACTCGTAGGTACCGGATCAGTGATGGATAATTATGCCAGATGCGGTTCATCATGTAACAGTCATAACATAGGGTGACACAGAACTAGCTCCAATTCGTCAATGTAATGTAGGCATGTATTCCGTATATAGTCATACGTGCTTATTGAAAAGAACTTGCATGACATCTTTTGTCCTACCCTCCCGTGGCAGCGGGGTCCTATTGGAAACTAAGGGATATTAAGGCCTCCTTTTAATAGAGAACTGGAACAAAGCATTAGCACATAGTGAATACATGAACTCCTCAAACTATGGTCATCACCCGGAGTGGTCCCGATTATTGTTACTTCGGGGTTGCCGGATCATAACACATAGTAGGTGACTATAGACTTGCAAGATAGGATCAAGAACTCACATATATTCATGAAAACACAATAGGTTCAGATCTGAAATCATGGCACTCGGGCCCTAGTGACAAGCATTAAGCATAGCAAAGTCATAACAACATCAATCTCAGAACATAGTGGATACTAGGGATCAAACCCTAACCAAACTAACTCGATTACATGATAAATCTCATCCAACCCATCACCGTCCAGCAAGCCTACGATGGAATTACTCACGCACGGCGGTGAGCATCATGAAATTGGTGATGGAGGATGGTTGATGATGACGACGGCGACGAATCCCCCTCTCCGGAGCCCCGAACGGACTCCAGATCAGCCCTCCCGAGAGGTTTTAGGGCTTGGCGGCGGCTTCGTATCGTAAAACGCGATGATTTCTTCTCTCTTATTTTTTCTCTCCGAAAGCAAATATATAGAGTTGAAGTTGACGTCGGAGGGCATCCAGGGGGCCCATGAGGTAGGGGGCGCGCCCTAGAGGGGGGCGCGCCCCCCACCCTCGTGGACAGGGTGTGGGCCCCCTGGTCTTCATCTTTGGCGAGGATTTTTTATTATTTTTTCTAAGATGTTCCGTGGAGTTTTAGGTCATTCCGAGAATATTTGTTTTCTGCACATAAAACAACATCATGGCAATTCTGCTGAAAACAGCGTCAGTCCGGGTTAGTTCCATTCAAATCATACAAGTTAGAGTCCAAAACAAGGGCAAAAGTGTTTGGAAAAGTAGATACGATGGAGACGTATCAGGGGGTAGGGGGCACCTTTAGACACAACAATTGATCTCTTGATCTCTTAGCCATGTGCGGTGCCCCCCCTCCACCATATACCACCTCGATCATATCGTAGCGGTGCTTAGGCGAAGCCCTGCATCGGTAGCAACATCATCACCGTCATCACGCCGTCGTGCTGACGGAACTCTCCCGTGAAGCTCTGCTGGATCGGCGTTCACGGGACGTCATCGAGCTGAACGTGTGCTGAACTCGGAGGTGCCATATGTTCGGTACTTGGATCGGTCGAGTCGTGAAGACGTACGACTACATCAACCGCGTTGTGCTAACGCTTCCGCTTTCGGTCTACGAGGGTACGTGGACAACACTCTCCCCTATCGTTGCTATGCATCACCATGATCCTGTGTGTGTGTAGGATTTTTTTTGAAATTACTACGTTAACCAACACTTCCTACATATTCTACGAAGATCTTTATCGGTCAAACCGCATAACAACATACGTTGTTCCCTTTGTCATCAGTATGTTACTTGCCCGAGATTCGATTGTCCGTATCTCAATACCTAGTTCAATCTCGTTACCGGCAAGTCTCTTTACTCGTTCCGTAATGCATTATCCCGCAACTAACTCATTAGTTACATTGCTTGCAAGGCTTATAGTGATGTGCATTACCGAGAGGGCCCAGAGATACCTCTCCGACAATCGGGGTGAAAAATCCTAATCTTGATCTATGCCAACTCAACAAGTACCATCGGAGACACCTGTAGAGCACCTTTATAATCACCCAGTTACGTTGTGACGTTTGGTAGCACACAAAGTTTTCCTCCGGTATTCGGGAGTTGCATAATCTCATAGTCATAGGAACATGTATAAGTCATGAAGAAAGCAATAGCAATATACTAAACGATCAAATGCTAAGCTAACGGAATGGGTCAAGTCAATCACATCATTCTCTAATGATGTGATCCCGTTAATCAAATGACAACTCATGTCTATGGCTAGGAAACTTAACCATCTTTGATTCAACAAGCTAGTCAAGTAGAGGCATACTAGTGACACTTTGTTTGACTATGTATTCACACATGTACTAAGTTTCCGGTTAATACAATTCTAGCATGAATAATAAACATTTATCATGATATAAGGAAATATAAATAACAACTTTATTATTGCCTCTAGGGCATATTTCCTTCAGTATCCCACTTGCACTAGAGTCAATAATCTAGATTACACAGTAACGATTCTAACACCCATGGAGTCTTGGTGCTGATCATGTTTTGCTCGTGAGAGAGCCTTAGTCAATGGGTCTGCTACATTTAGATCCGTATGTATCTTGCAAATCTCTATGTCTCCCTCCTTGACTTGATCGCGGATGGAATTGAAGCGTCTCTTGATGTGCTTGGTTCTCTTGTGAAATCTGGATTCCTTTGCAAAGGAAATTGCACCAGTATTGTCACAAAAGATTTTCGTTGGACCCGATGCACTAGGTATGACACCTAGATCAGATATGAACTCCTTCATCCAGACTCCTTCATTTGCTGCTTCCGAAGCAGCTATGTACTCCACTTCACACGTAGATCCCGCCACGACGCTTTGTTTAGAACTGCACCAATTGACAGCTCCACCGTTCAATATAAACACGTATCCGGTTTGTGACATAGAGTCATCCGGATCAGTGTCAAAGCTTGCATCGACGTAACCATTTACGACGAGCTCTTTGCCACTTCCATAAACGAGAAACATATCCTTAGTCCTTTTCAGGTATTTCAGGATGTTCTTGACCGCTGTCCAGTGATCCACTCCTGGATTACTTTGGTACCTCCCTGCTAAACTAATAGCAAGGCACACATCAGGTCTAGTACACAACATTGCATACATGATAGAGCCTATGGCTGAAGCATAGGGAACACCTTTCATTTTCTCTCTATCTTTTACAGTGGTCGGGCATTGAGTCTGACTCAACTTCACACCTTGTAACACAGGCAAGAACCCTTTCTTTACCTGATCCATTTTGAACTTCTTCAAAACCTTATCAAGGTATGTGCTTTGTGAAAGTCCAATTAAGCGTCTTGATCTATCTCTATAGATCATGATGCCCAATATATAAGCAGCTTCACCAAGGTCTTTCATTGAAAAACTCTTATTCAACTATCCTTTTATGCTATCCAGAAATTCTATATCATTTCCAATCAACAATATCTCATCCACATATAATATTAGAAATGCTACAGAGCTCCCACTCACTTTCTTGTAAATACAGACTTCTCCAAAAGTCTGTATAAAACCATATGCTTTGATCACACTATCAAAATGTTTATTCCAACTCTGAGATGCTTGCACCAGTCCATAGATGGATCGCTGGAGCTTGCACTCTTTGTTAGCACCCTTTGGATCGATAAAGCCTTCAGGTTGCATCATATACAACTCTTCTTCCAGAAATCCATTCAGGAATGCATTCTTTACATCCATTTGCCAAATTTCATAATCATAAAATGCGACAATTGCTAACATGATTCGGACGGACTTAAGCATCGCTACGGGTGAGAAGGTCTCATCGTAGTCAACTCCTTGAACTTGTCGAAAACCTTTCGCAACAAGTCGAGCTTTGTAGACAGTAACATTACCGTCAGCGTCAGTCTTCTTCTTGAAGATCCATTTATTCTTGATGGCTTGCCGATCATCGGGCAAGTCAACCAAAGTCCACACTTTGTTCTCACACATGGATCCCATCTCAGATTTCATGGCCTCAAGCCATTTTGCGGAATCTGGGCTCATCATCGCTTCCTCATAGTTGTAGGTTCGTCATGGTCAAGTAACATGACCTCCAGAACAGGATTACCATACCACTCTGGTGCAGATCTTACTCTGGTTGACCTATGAGGTTCGGTAGTAACTTGATCTGAAGTTATATGATCATCATCATTAGCTTCCTCACTAATTGGTGTAGGAGTCACAGGAACAAATTTCTGTGATGAACTACTTTCTAATATGGGAGCAGGTACAATTACCTCCTCAAGTTCTACTTTCCTCCCACTCACTTCTTTCGAGAGAAACTCCTTCTCTAGAAAGGATCCGTTCTTAGCAACGAATGTTTTGCCTTCGGATCTATGATAGAAGGTGTACCCAACAGTATCCTTTGGGTATCCTATGAAGACACATTTCTCCGATTTGGGTTCGAGCTTATCAGGTTGAAGCCTTTTCACATAAGCATCGCAGCCCCAAACTTTAAGAAACGACAACTTTGGTTTCTTGCCAAACCACAGTTCATAAGGCGTCATCTCAACGGATTTAGATGGTGCGCTATTTAACGTGAATGCAGCCGTCTCTAAAGCATTACCCCAAAACGATAGCGGTAAATCAGTAAGAGACATCATAGATCGCACCATATCTAGTAAAGTACGATTACGATGTTCGGACACACCATTACGCTGTGGTGTTCCGGGTGGCATGAGTTGCGAAACTATTCCGCATTGTTTCAAATGAAGACCAAACTCGTAACTCAAATATTCTCCTCCTCGATCAGATCGTAGAAATTTTATTTTCTTGTTACGATGATTTTCCACTTCACTCTGAAATTCTTTCAACTTTTCAAATGTTTCAGACTTATGTTTCATCAAGTAGATATACCCATATCTTCTCAAATCATCTATAAAGGTGAGAAAATAATGATACCTGCCACGAGCCTCTATATTCATCGGACCACATACATTAGTATGTATGATTTCCAACAAATCTGTTGCTCGCTCCATTGTTCCGGAGAACGGCGTTTTAGTCATCTTTCCCATGAGGCATGGTTCGCAAGTACCAAGTGATTCATAATCAAGTGTTTCCAAAAGTCCATCAGAATGGAGTTTCTTCATGCGCTTTACACCAATATGACCTAAACGGCAGTGCCACAAATAAGTTGCACTATCATTATCAACTCTGCATCTTTTTACTTCAATATTTTGAATATGTGTATCACTACTATCGAGATTCATCAAGAATAGACCACTCTTAAAGGGTGCATGACCATAAAACATATTATTCATATAAATAGAACAACAATTATTCTCAGATTTAAATGAATAACCGTCTTGCATCAAACAAGATCCAGATATAATGTTCATGCTTAACGCTGGCACCAAATAACAATTATTTAGGTCTAAAACTAATCCCGAAGGTAGATGTAGAGGTAGTGCGCCGACCGCGATCACATCGACTTTGGAACCATTTCCCACGCGCATCGTCACCTCGTCCTTAGCCAATCTTCGCTTAATTCGTAGTCCCTGTTTTGAGTTGCAGATATTAGCAACAGAACCAGTATCAAATACCCAGGTACTACTGCGAGCATTAGTAAGGTACACATCAATAACATGTATATCACATATACCTTTGTTCACCATGCCATCCTTCTTATCCGCCAAATACTTGGGGCAGTTCCGCTTCCAGTGACCAGTCCCTATGAAGTAGAAGCACTCAATCTCAGGCTTAGGTCCAGACTTGGGCTTCTTCACTTGAGCAGCAACTTGCTTGTTGTTCTTCTTGAAGTTCCCCTTCTTCCCTTTACCCTTTTTCTTGAAACTGGTTGTCTTGTTGACCATCAACACTTGATGCTCCTTCTTTATTTCTACCTCCACAGCTTTTAGCATTGTGAAGAGCTCGGGAATAGTCTTATCCATCCCTTGTATATTATAGTTCATCACAAAGCTCTTGTAGCTTGGTGGCAGTGATTGAAGAATTCTGTCAATGACACTATCATCCGAAAGACTAACTCCCAGTTGAATCAAGTGATTATTATACCTAGACATTTTGAGTATCTGTTCACTGACAGAACTATTCTCCTCCATCTTGCAGCTGTAGAACTTATTGGAGACTTCATATCTCTCAATCCAGGCATTTGATTGAAATATCAACTTGAACTCCTGGAACATCTCATATGCTCCATGACGTTCAAAACGTCGTTGAAGTCCCGGTTCTAAGCCGTAAAGCATGGCACACTGAACTATCAAGTAGTCATCAGCTTTGCTCTGCTAGATGTTCATAACATCTGGCGTTGCTCCTACAGCAGGTTTGGCACCTAGCGGTGCTTCTAGGACGTAATTCTTCTGTGCAGCAATGAGCATAATCCTCAAGTTACGGACCCAGTTCGTGTAATTGCTACCATCATCTTTCAACTTTGGTTTCTCAAGGAACGCATTAAAATTCAGCGGAACAACAGCACGAGCCATCTATCTACAACAACATAGACATGCAAAATACTATCAGGTACTAAGTTCATGATAAATTAAAGTTCAATTTATCATATTACTTAAGAACTCCCACTTATAGAGACATCCCTCTAATCATCTAAGTGATCACGTGATCCATATCAACTAAACCATGTCCGATCATCACGTGAGATGGAGTAGTTTTCAATGGTGAACATCACTATGTTGATCATATCTACTATATGATTCACACTCGACCTTTCGGTCTCAGTGTTTCGAGGCCATATCTGCATATGTTAGGCTCGTCAAGTTTAACCTGAGTATTCTGCACATGCAAAACTGGCTTGCACCTGTTGTATGTGAACGTAGAGCTTATCACACCCGATCATCACGTGGTGTCTCAGCACGACGAACTGTAGCAACGGTGCATAATCAAGGAGAACACTTGTACCTTGAAATTTAGTGAGAGATCATCTTATAATGCTACTCGTACTAAGCAAAATAAGATGCATAAAGGATAAACATCACATGCAACCAAAATATATGACATGATATGACCATCATCATCATCTTGTACCTTTGATCTCCATCTCCAAAGCACCGTCATGATCTCCATCGAAGCATCGTTGTCGTCACGCCAACAATTGCCTCCATGACTATCGCTACCGCTTAGTGATAAAGTAAAGCAATTACATGGCGATTGCATTTCATACAATAAAGTGCTACCTCATGAGCACTTGCGTTGGTTTTCCCTTGAAGAGGAAAGGGTGATGCAGCAAAGTAGCGTAAGTATTTCCCTCAGTTTTTGAGAACCAAGGTATCAATCCAGTAGGAGGCCACGCACGAGTCCCTCGCACCTACACAAACAAACAAATCCTCGCAACCAGCGCGATAAGGGGTTGTCAATCCCTACACGGTCACTTACGAGAGTGAGATCTGATAGATATGATAAGATAATATTTTTGGTATTTTTATGATAAAGATGCAAAGTAAAATAAAAGCCAATAAAAATAACTATGTATTAGAAGATTAATATGATGGAAAATAGACCCGGGGCCATAGGTTTCACTAGTGGCTTCTCTCAAGAGCATAAGTATTCACGGTGGGTAAACAAATTACTATTGAGCAATTGACATAATTGAGCATAGTTATGAGAATATATAGGTATGATCATGTATATAGGCATCACGTCCGAGACAAGTAGACTGACTCCTGCCTGCATCTACTACTATTACTCCACACATCGACCGCTATCCAGCATGCATCTAGAGTATTAAGTTCATAAGAACAGAGTAACGCTTTAAGCAAGATGACATGATGTAGAGGGATAAACTCATGCAATATGAAATAAACCCCATCTTGTTATCCTCAATGGCAACAATACAATACGTGCCTTGCTGCCCCTACTGTCACTGGGAAAGGACACCGCAAGATTGAACCCAAAGCTAAGCACTTCTCCCATTGCAAGAAAGATCAATCTAGTAGGCCAAACCAAACTGATAATTCGAAGAGACTTGCAAAGATAACCAATCATACATAAAAGAATTCAGAGAAGATTTAAATATTGTTCATAGACAAACTTGATCAAAAACCCACAATTCATCGGTCTCAACAAACACACCGCAAAAGGAGATTACATCGAATAGATCTCCACAAGAGAGGGGGAGAACTTTGTACTGAGATCCAAAAAGAGAGAAGAAGCCATCTAGCTAATAACTATGGACCCGTAGGTCTGAGGTAAACTACTCACACTTCATCGGAGAGGCTAAGGTGTTGATGTAGAAGCCCTCGTGATTGATGCTCCCTCCGGCGGAGCTCCGGAAAAGGCCCCAAGATGGGATCTCGTGGATACAGAAAGTTGCGGCGGTGGAATTAGGGTTTTGGCTCCGTATCTGGTAGTTTGGGGGTATGTATGTATGTATATATAGGAGGAAGGAGTACGTCGGTGGAGCAACAGGGGGCCCACGAGGGTGGAGGGCGCTCCTGGGGGGGTAGGCGCGCCCCCTACCTCGTGCCTTCCTCGTTGATTACTTGACGTAGGTTCCAAGTCCTCTGGATCATGTTCGTTCCGAAAATCATGTTCCCGAAGGTTTCATTCCGTTTGGACTCTGTTTGTATTCTTTTTCTGTGAAACCCTAAAATAGGCAAAAAAAACAACAATTCTGGGCTGGGCCTCCGATTAATAGGTTAGTCCCCAAAATAATATAAAAGTGTATAATAAAGCCCAATAATGTCCAAAACAGAATATAATATAGCATGGAACAATAAAAAATTATAGATATGTTGGAGACGTATCATAAAGCGACAACGATATGGCTCCTGCCAGTTGCCGATAACTGTGTTACAAAACATGATCATATCATACAATAAAATTTAGCATCTTGTCTTGACCATGTCACATCACAACATGCCCTGCAAAAACAAGTTAGACGTCCTCCTCCTAGTGGCTGCTACGGGCTGAGCAAGAACCGTTCTTACCTACGCATCAAAAAACCACAACATGGTATAGTGATTGTTTTTTGATCTTCAGAAAGAACCTTGTTCATTGAATCCGATTCAACTAAAGCTGGAGAAACAGACACCCACTAGCCACCTGTGTGCGAAGCATGTCAGTAGAACCAGTCTCGCGTAAGCGTACGCGTAATGTCGGTTTGGGCCGCTTCATCCAACAATGTCGCTGAATCAAGAATCAACTAGTGACGGCAAGCAATATGTATATACCCACGCCCACAACTCCTTTGTGTTCTACTCATGCATATGACATCTATGCATAAACCTGGCTCGGATACCACTATTGGGGAACGTAGTAATTTCAAAAAAATTCCTACGCACACGCAAGATCATGGTGATGCATAGCAACGAGAGGGGAGAGTGTCGTCCACGTACCCTTGTAGATTGTAAGCGGAACCGTTATGACAACGCGGTTGATGTAGTCTTACGTCTTCACGATCGACCGATCCTAGTACCGAACGTACGGCACCTCCGCGATCTGCACACGTTCAGCTCGGTGACGTCCCACGAACTCACGATCCAGTAGAGCTTTGAGGGAGAGTTCCATCAGCACGACGGCATGATGACGGTGTTGATGAAGCTACCGACGCAGGGTTTCGCCTAAGCACCGCTACGATATGACCGAGGTGGATTATGGTGGAGGGGGCACCGCACACGGCTAAAAGATCAATGATCATCTTGTGTGTCCTGGGGTGCCCCCTGCCCCCGTATATAAATGAGCAAGGGGGAGGCCGGCCGGCCCTAGGATGGCGCTCCAAGAGTAGGAGTCCTCCTCCTAGTGGGAGTAGGACTCCCCTTTCCTAGTCCCACTAGGAGGGGTAAGGAAGGAGTGGGAGAGGCGAAAGGCAAGGGGGCGTTGATGAAGCTATGTACCTAGGGTAGGGTCATGGACCTGTCCAGCATACCCTCCCCAATGACATCTTTACAAAGAATCAGAAGCAGTCAAAGAGAAATCATCATCCACTCGACCGTGGAGATGTGCTCACTCGACCATCTTGAAGACACTCGACCACCAGAAGATGAGGAACCCTCCACTCTGCAATGGTTAGGACTTAAACCATAGCATTATGAGCATTTATGATATTTTACTATAGATGTTACCAGTAACGCCTTTCCTTTATGAGCATTGAACCCTGTGTAACAGAGGGGAGCTGGGGTCCTGGCGCACTCTATATAAGCCACCTCCCTCCTCTGGGACAGGAGTTCGCACTTTTCTAAACTCACACCCACACATATAATCCAGTTGACCGCCTCAGGGCACCGAGACGTAGGGCTGTTACTTCCTCCGAGAAGGGCCTGAACTCGTAAAACTCTTGTGTACAACTACTCCATAGCTAGGATCTTGCCTCCTCATACCTACCCCCCATTCTACTATCAGTCTTAGATCCACGATAGTTGGCGCCCACCGTGGGGTAGGTGTCTTAGCGACTTATTGGAGAAGTTGCAATTTTTCCGATCCCCATCATCATGGTTCCATGCGGAGGTTTGGCTGAGGGTCGCGAGATCCGTCTCGGCGCGCTCGTGTTTGTCGCCGACGACTCCGCTTGGCTTCGGGAGGCACCACTCGACGTCGACGCGCTCCCCGCCCGCGGGGCGACGCACTTTCACGCATGCGTCCGCGGCGTCCTCCCGTGGCAACCGTCGACCCAGTACCGGTCGACTCCAATGGCTTTCCCCCTCCGTGCGACCCGCTGGAGCAAGCGCACCGGCCGGTCGAGGATTCAACTATGGGTGAAGCATGCGGTGGCCTGCCAGTCGGCCACCCCTCAAGTCGCGGCGCTCGAGCCCGACGAGTCTCTCTACGGCCTGTTCGATCTGTCGACTGGCTCCGTAGAGACTGCATCCGAGTGCGGCAGCAATGACTCGGCAACGGAAGTCCTGATGGTCAATGGACCACGCGGTCCTCCTGGCTTCGATCGTGAAGACGGAGGTGACGGGAATGGCGATCCGTCGCGCGTTCACGAGGAGTACCGCCCCAAGCCTCTCTCCTTGCAGCAGAGAGAAGAACTTCGTCGCCGAAACATGGATGCCCTGCATACTCCTATAGTTGGAGAAATGCCTGAGGCCCAGGCCTTGGAACAGGCTCGCTTGGCCAATCTGGCTGAGCACACTCGGCCGGAGAACCTACAGCACACACTCGACGATCGCGCTCGTCAACGTGCTCCTGAGTCCAGCCGACGCCAACTTTTTCCACCTCCAGCTCAGGTATACCGGACACCGATCCAAAACCTAGCAGCTGCTGCCCGGATAGCAGAGTCGATTCAACCTTCCCAGTCAGAAGCTGGCCGAGGTCTGGCGCAGATCAGGGCCTTGCTCCGGGCAGCAGGAGAGCAGAATACGGCCGAGTCTCAGTCGCGGGATAGGATCCATAGCAGATCTGTGGTCGTAGATACGGTCCAGTCGGCCCATAGCCCGAGATCACCCCTGAGGCGTGAGGGACGTGGAGAGCGGCGTGATCAGTACAGAAACCAGGAGCAGTATGATCGTCGAGCCGATCGCAATGGTCGCCGTCGAGTGCCCACGCCTCCTCCAAGGAGTGGGTCATACGTGCCGCGGCCACATGAAGACAGACGCCCTAACAGCGTCGGAAGAGGTATTCCAATCGACCCCAGGGAGCCAGGCTTTGATGCGAGATCTATTCTCGTACAAGGCTTGGTCGACAGAAACAGAACTCACCGAGATGACCATGACAGAGGCCCGCAAACCAGCAATAGGGTGCATGTCTCTAGCCCAGAGTGCTTCGGCAGAGCTATCAGAGCTGCAGTGATTCCCCCCAACTTCAGGTTGGCGACTGGAGTCAGCAAGTTCACCGGAGAGTCCAAGCCTGACACCTGGCTCGAAGACTACCGAGTGGCTGTACAGATTGGTGGCGGCAATGATGAGGTGGCCATGAAACACCTTCCTCTGATGTTGGAGGGCTCGGCTAGGGCGTGGCTGAATCAGTTGGCACCTGGCAGCATCTATACTTGGGAAGATCTCGCCCGAGTGTTTGTCAGAACGTTTGAGGGTTCTTGCAAGCGGCCAGCGGGTTTGACAGAATTACAGTGTTGCGTCCAGAAACCGAATGAAACTTTGAGAGATTATATCCAGAGGTGGATCACCCTGTATCACACGATGGAAGATGTGTCTGATCATCAGGCAATTTGTGCTTTCAAGGAAGGCGTCAGGTACCGGGAGTTGAACCTGAAATTCGGTCGGACAGGAAACATGACTCTGACTCGGATGATGGAAATCTCCACCAAGTATGCCAATGGTGAAGACGAGGAGCGACTGCAGAGCGGCAAGCACAAAGCAGTCGCCCACGAAGCCGGAGGAGGAAACTCCAGTCGGAAACAAAAACGCAAGGCCAAACCAGCTGCTCCGGGTGAGGCCTTGGCAGTGGTTCAAGGAAAGTTCAAGGGGAAGCCCAAAGGGCCGTGGAACCCCAAGAAAGTAAAAGATCAGGATGGAAATGACGTGTTGGATCTGCCGTGCCATATCCACACCAAAAAATACGAAGAAGGTAATTTCATTTACCCAAAGCATACCACTCGACAGTGTCGGCTCCTGATCCAGCAGTTCCGAGAGAAACAGCCCAAGGAAAAGGAGAAGGAGGCAGACAAGGCTGAGAGTGAAGGGGAAGATGATGATGGTTATCCTCACGTGAATTCCACTCTGATGATTTTTGCTGATGTTGAAAACAAGAGTCGATTGAAAGTCATCAACAGAGAGGTGAACATGGTCGCTCCGGCGACACCCAGTTACTTGAAATGGTCGCAGACTGCCATTACATTCGACCAGTCTGATCATCCAGCGCACATCGCCACCCCTGGGAGGCAAGCGCTGGTGGTCGACCGGGTGGTCGAAGGCACTCGACTGACAAAGGTCCTGATGAACGGTGGCAGTGGCCTGATCATTCACTATGCAGAAACGTTGAAAGGAATGGGCATTCCGATGTCCAGACTCAGTGAAAGCCATATGAGTTTCCATGGGGTCATCCCAGGCAAGAAGGCTGCGTCCCTCGGTCAGATTGCACTCGACGTGGTTTTCGGTGATGCCAAAAATTACCGCAAAGAAAAGTTGATGTTTGAAGTCGTGGATTTTCAGAGTGCATATCATGCAATTATGGGCAGGCCGGCTTATGCACAATTCATGGCTCGACCTTGTTACGTCTACCTCAAACTGAAGATGCCTGGTCCCAAAGGAGTGATCACTATCTCTGGTAATCGGAAAAAGGCGGAAGAGTGTTTCCAGAAGGGCTCAAAGATCGCCGATGCCCAGATGGCCGTGGCAGAATTGCAAGAATACCAGAAAAATGCAGACCCGGGTGCCTTGTTGCGAGCCAAGAAGCCAGCCACGGATTCAGCATTCCATTCTTCTGGCGA
Source organism: Triticum urartu (assembly GCF_056163025.1). NCBI lineage: Eukaryota > Viridiplantae > Streptophyta > Magnoliopsida > Poales > Poaceae > Triticum > Triticum urartu. The sequence continues at coordinate 485,786,119 of NC_141876.1, read as the reverse complement.
GACGAAGTCTGTTCACATCCACCCGACGGACCCCAATGCAGCTCCGACCCACATTTCGACCACACTCGACTCCAAATAGGAAGAAGCGCTCATCCAGTTCCTCCATGAGAACTGGGACATCTTTGCATGGAAGCCTTCTGACATGCCAGGTGTTCCCAGGGGACTGGATGAGCATCGTTTGCGAGTCAACACGAAAGTGAAACCAGTCAAAGAGCATCTTCGACGGTCCGCCGTCCAGAAAAGAAAAGCAATCGGCGAAGAGGTGGCTCGGCTTTTGGCAACTGAGTTTATCCGAGAGATTTACCACTCCGAGTGGTTAGCCAATGTTGTCATGGTCCCAAAGAAAGATGACTCACTCCGCATGTGCATCGATTTCAAGCATATCAATCGGGCCTGCCCGAAAGATCACTTCCTTCTCCCTCGCATCGATCAGATAGTCGACTCAACTGCTGGGTGTGAGCGTTTGTCCTTTTTGGATGCCTACTCCGGGTACCACCAGATCCGTCTGTACGGACCCGACGAAATAAAGACAGCTTTTATCACCCCATTCGGGTGCTTCTGTTATGTCACAATGCCATTCGGCTTGAAGAACGCCGGAGCCACATTTATGCGAATGATTCAGAAGTGCCTGCTCACTCAGATCAGTCGGAATGTGGAAGCATACATGGATGACATTGTGGTCAAGTCACGTAAAGGTTCCGACCTGCTGACCGACCTCGCTAAAACCTTTGCCAACCTCAAAAGGTATGATATCAAGCTCAATCCATCGAAGTGCACGTTTGGAGTTCCAGGCGGAAAGTTGCTCGGTTTTCTTGTTTTCGAACGAGGAATCGATGCTAACCCAGAGAAAGTAGGCGCTATACTCCAAATGAAACGCCCTGTGTGTGTGCATGATGTCCAGAAGCTTACTGGTTGCTTGGCCGCCCTAAGTCGATTCATTTCTCACCTCGGTGAAAAGGCGCTGCCTCTTTACAGACTGATGAAGAAATCAGATAAGTTCGAGTGGACTCCAGAAGCTGATACAGCATTTGCAGAGCTAAAAGCCCTGCTTTCCACCCAGCCGGTGCTTGCTGCTCCAATCAGCAAAGAGCCTCTTTTGCTTTATATAGCAGCCACTGGACAAGTCGTCAGTACAGTACTTATGGTCGAGCGGGAAGAAGAAGGAAAAGCATACAAAGTTCAACGCCCAGTTTATTATATTTCTCAAGTCCTGACCCCGTCAAAGCAGAGATATCCTCACTATCAGAAGCTTGTCTATGGAATTTACATGACCACGAAGAAGGTTGCACACTACTTCTTAGATCACTCTGTTACAGTCGTCAGCGACGCTCCATTGTCAGAGATTCTGCACAACAGGGATGCAACTGGTCGAGTGGCAAAATGGGCGATTGAACTCCTTCCCTTGGATATCAATTTTGAGGCAAAGAAAGCTATCAAGTCCCAAGCAATAGCAGATTTCCTCACCGAGTGGATTGAACAGCAACTGCCGACTCAAGTTCACTCTGAGCACTGGACCATGTTCTTTGACGGATCCAAGATGTTGAATGGTTCTGGTGCTGGAGTAGTTCTGGTATCCCCCCGAGGAGACAAGCTCAGATATGTCCTCCAAATTCACTTTGATTCCTCCAACAATGAAGCAGAGTATGAAGCGCTCCTTGTTGGGGAACGTTGCGGAAAACAAAATTTTCCTACGGTTTCACCAAGATCCATCTAGGAGTTCATCTAGCAACAAGTGATCGGATTGCATCTACATACCTTTGTAGATCACGCGCGGAAGCGTTCAAAGAACGGGGATGAGGAAGGCGTACTCGACGTGATCCAAATCACCGGAGATCCTAGCGCCGAACGGACAGCACCTCCGCGTTCAACACACGTACGGTCAGTGTAACGTCTCCTTCTTGATCCAGCAAGGGGGAAGGAGAGGTTGAGGAAGATGGCTCCAACAGTAGCACGACGGCGTGGTGGTGGTGGAGCTGCAGTACTCCGGCAGGGCTTCGCCAAGCACTATGGAGGAGGAGGATGTGTTGGAGAGGGAGAGGGAGGCACCAAAGGCATGGATTGAGAGGCCCTCCTTCCCCCACTATATATAGGGAGCCTAGGGGGCGCCGGCCCTAGGAGATCCAATCTCCTAGGGGGCCGGCGGCCAAGGGAGGAATCCCTCCTCCCCAAGGCACCTAGGAGGTGACTTCCCCTTTTGGGACTCTTCCCTTCCTTATCTCTTGGCGCATGGGCCTCTTGGGGCTGGTGCCCTTGGCCCATATGGGCCAAGGCGCACCCCCTACAGCCCATGTGGCCCCTGGGGGCAGGTGGCCCCACCCGGTGGACCCCCGGGACCCTTCCGGTGGTCCCGGTACAATCCCGGTGACCCCGAAACTTGTCCCGATGGCCGAAATAGCACTTCCTATATATAATCTTTACCTCCGGACCATTCCGGAACTCCTCGTGACGTCGGGGATCTCATCCGGGACTCCGAACAACATTCGGGTTACTGCATATATATCCCTACAACCCTAGCATCACCGAACCTTAAGTGTGTAGACCCTACGGGTTCGGGAGATATGTAGACATGACCGACATCGCTCTCTGGTCAATAACCAACAGCGGGATCTGGATACCCATGTTGGCTCCCACATGCTCCTTGATGATCTCATCGGATGAACCATGATGTCGAGGATTCAAGCAACCCCGTATACAATTCCCTTTGTCAATCGGTATGTTACTTGCCCGAGATCCGATCGTCGGTATCCCAATACCTAGTTCAATCTCGTTACCGGCAAGTCACTTTACTCGTACTGTAATGCATGATCCTGTGACCAGACACTTGGTCACTTTGAGCTCATTATGATGATGCATTACCGAGTGGGCCCAGTGATACCTCTCCGTCATACGGAGTGACAAATCCCAGTCTTGATCCGTGTCAACCCAACAGACACTTCCGGAGATACCCGTAGTATACCTTTATAGTCACCCAGTTACGTTGTGACGTTTGGTACACCCAAAGCACTCCTACGGTATCCGGGAGTTACACGATCTCATGGTCTAAGGAAAAGATACTTGACATTGGAAAACTCTAGCAAACGAACCATACGATCTTATGCTATGTTTAGGATTGGGTCTTGTCCATCACATCATTCTCCTAATGATGTGATCCCGTTATCAATGACATCCAATGTCCATAGTCAGGAAACCATGACTATCTGTTGATCAACGAGCTAGTCAACTAGAGGCTTACTAGGGACATGTTGGTGTCTATTATTCACACATGTATTACGATTTCCGGATAACACAATTATAGCACGAACAAAAGACAATTATCATGAACAAGGAAATATAATAATAATGCTTTTATTATTGCCTCTAGGGCATATTTCCAACAGTCTCCCACTTGCACTAGAGTCAATAATCCAGTTCACATCGATATGTGATTAACACTCAAGGTCACATCCCCATGTGACTAACACCCAAGAGTTTGCTAGAGTCAATAATCTAGTTCACATTACCATGTGATTAACACTCGATGAGTTCTGGGTTTGATCATGTTATGCTTGTGAGAGATGTTATAGTCAACGGGTCTGAATCTTTCACATCCGTATGTACTCCGCAAATTTCTTATGTCATCTTGTAGATGCAACTACTACGCTACATTTGGAGCTATTCCAAATAACTGTTCTACTATACGAATCCAGTTTACTACTCAGAATAATCTGGATTAGTGTCAAAGTTTGCATCGGCGTAACCCTTTACGACGAACTCTTTTACCACCTCCATAATCGAGAAAATTCCTTAGTCCACTAGTTACTAAGGATAACTTTGACCGCTGTCCTGTGATCCATTCTTAGATCACTCTTGTACCCCTTGAATGACTCATGGCAAGGCACATTTCAGGTGCGGTACACAGCATAGCATACTGTAGAGCCTATGTCTTAAGCATAGGGGACGACCTTCGTCCTTTCTCTCTATTCTGCCGTGGTCGAGCTTTAAGTCTTAACTTCATACCTTACAACTCAGGCAAGAACTCCTTCTTTGACTGATCCATCTTGAACACCTTCAAGATCATGTCAAGGTATGTGCTCATTTGAAAGTACCATTAAGCGTTTTGATCTATCCTTATAGATCTTGATGCTCAATGTTCAAGTAGCTTAATCCAGGCTTTCCATTGAAAAACACTTTCCAAATAACCCTATATGCTTTCCAGAAATTCTACGTCATTCCTGATCAACAATATGTCAACAACATATATTCATCAGAAATTCTATAGTGCTCCCACTCACTTCTTTGGAAATACAAGTTTCTCATAAACTTTGTATACACCCAATATCTTTGATCATCTCATCAAAGCATACATTCCAACTCCGAGATGCTTACTCCAGTCCTTAGAAGGATTGCTGGAGCTTTACATACTTATTAGCATCTTTCAGGATTGACAAAACCTTCCGGTTGTATCACATACAACCTTTCCTCAAGAAAATCGTCGAGGAAACAATGTTTTTGACATCCTATCTGCAAGATTTCATAAATAATGCAGTAATCGCTAATATAATTCCAACAGCCTCTTAGCATCGCTACGAGTGAGAAAGTCTCATCGTAGTCAACTCCTTGAACTTGTCGGAAAACATCTTAACGACAAGTCGAGCTTTCTTAATGGTGATACTTACCATCATTGTCTGTCTTCCTTTTAAAATCCATCTGCACTCAACAGCCTTACGACCATCGAGCTGTTCTGCCAAAGTCTACACTTTGTTTTCATACATGGATCCTCTCTCGGATTTTATGGCCTCGAGCCGTTTATCGGAATCCGGGCCCACCATCGCTTCTCCATAGCTCGTAGGTTCATTGTTGTCTAGCAACATGACTTCCAAGACAGGATTACGTACCACTCTGAAGTAGTACGTATCCTTGTCATCCCACGAGGTTTGGTAGTGACTTGATCTGAAGTTTCATGATCACTATCATAAGCTTCCACTTCAATTGGTGTAGGTGCCACAGGAACAACTCCCTGTGCCCTGCCACACACTAGTTGAAGAGACAGTTCAATAACCTCATCAAGTCTCCACCATCCTCCCACTCAATTCTTTCGAGAGGAACTTTTCCTCGAGAAAGGACCCGATTCTAGAAACAATCCCTTATTGCTTTCGGATCTGAGACAGGAGGTATACCCAACTGTTTTGGGTATCCTATGAAGATGCATTTATCCGCTTTGGGTTCGAACTTATCAGCCTGAAACTTTTTCACATAAGTGTCGTAGCCCCAAACCTATAAGAAATGACAGCTTAGGTTTCCCTAAACCATAGTTCATACGGTGTCATCTCATCGGAATTACGTGGTGCCCCTTTTAAAGTGAATGTGGTTGACTCTAATGCCTAACCCATAAACTATTGTGGTAATTCGATAAGAGACATCATGGTATGCATCATATCCAATAGGGTGCAGTTATGATGTTCGGACACACCATCACACTATGGTGTTCCAGGCTGTATTAGTCATGAAACAATTTCCACAACGTCTTAATTCTGTGCCAAACTCGTAATTCAGATATTCATCTCTATGATCATATCATAGATCTTTTATCCTCTTGTCACGACGATCTTTCAACTTCACCCTGAAATTACTTGAACCTTTCAATAATTCAGACTCGTGATTCATCAAGTAAATATACTCAACATCTACTCAAATCATCTGTGAAGTAAGAACATAACGATATCCACTACACGCCTCAGCACTCATTGGACTGCACACATCAAAATGTATTACTTCCAACAAGTTGCTTTCTAGTTCCATTTTACTGAAAACGAGGCTTTCAGTCATCTTGCCCATGTGGTATGATTTGCATGTCTCAAGTGATTCAAAATCAAGTGAGTCCAAACGATCTGTATGCATATCTACCAACAAACATGGTTCGCATGTCTCAATCCTTTCAAAAATGAGTGAGCCCAAAGATCCATCAACATGGAACTTCTTCATGCGTTTTATACCGATATGACTTAAGTGGCAGTGCCACAAGTAGGTGGTACTATCATTACTATCCTATATCTTTTGGCATGAACATGTGTATCACTACGATCGAGATTCAATAAACCATTCATTTTAGGCGTAAGACCATTGAAGGTATTATTCAAATAAACAGAGTAACCATTATTCTCCTTAAATGAATAACCGTATCGCGATAGACATAATCCAATCATGTCTATGCTCAACGCAAACACCAAATAACAATTATTTAGGTTTTAATACCAATCTCGATGGTAGAGGAGCGTGCGATGCTTGATCATATCAACCTTGGAAACACTTCCAACACATATCGTCAGCTCACCTTCAGCTAGTCTCCGTTTATTCCGTAGCTTTTATTTTGAGTTACTAACACTTAGCAACCGAACAGGTATCTAATACCCTGGTGCTACTAGGAGTACTAGTAAAGTACACATCAACACAATGTATATCCAATATACTTCTATTGACTTTGCCAGCCTTCTCATCTACCAAGTATCTAGGGTAATTCTGCTCCAGTGGCTGTTCCTCTTATTACAGAAGCACTTAGTCTCGGGTTTGGGTTCAACCTTGGGTTTCTTCACTAGAGCAGCAGCTGAATTGCCGTTTCATGAAGTATCCCTTCTTGCCCTTGCCCTTCTTGAAACTAGTGGTTTCACTAACCATCAACAATTGATGCTCCTTCTTGATTTCTATTTTTGTGGTGTCAAACATCGCGAATATCTCAAGGATCATCATATATGTCCCTGATATATTATAGTTCATCACGAAGCTCAAGCAGCTTGGTGGTAATGACTTCGGAGAACCATCACTATTTCATCTGGAAGATCAACTCCCGGTCAATTCAAGCGATTGTTGTACTCAAACAATCTGAGCACAAGTTCAACAATTGAGCTTTTCTCCCTTAGTTTGCAGGCTAAGAAAATCGTCGGAGGTCTTATACCTCTTGACGTGGGCACGAGCCTGAAATTCCAATTTTAGCCCTCGAAACATCTCATATGTTTCGCGACGTTTCAAAACGTCTTCGGTGCCTCAACTCTAAGCCGTTTAACTGAACTATCACGTAGTTATCAAAATGTGTATGTCAGATGTTCGCAACATCCATAGACAACGTTCGAGGTTCAGCACACTGAGCGGTGCATTAAGGACATAAGCCTTCTATGAAGCAATGAGGACAAACCTCAGTTTACGGACCTAGTCCGCATAATTACTACTATCAATCTTCAACTAAATTTTCTCTAGGAACATATCTAAACAGTAGAACTGAAGCGTGAGCTATGACATAATTTGCGAAGACCTTTTGACTATGTTCAGGATAATTAAGTTCATCTTATGAACTCCCACTCAGATAGACATCCCTCCAGTCATCTAAGTGATTACATGATCCGAGTCAACTAGGCCGTGTCCGATCATCACGTGAGACGGACTAGTCAACATCGGTGAACATCTTCATGTTGATCGTATCTTCTATACGACTCATGCTCGACCTTTCGGTCTCTTGTGTTCCGAGGCCATGTCTGTACATGCTAGGCTCGTTAAGTTAACCTAAGTGTTTCGCATGCGTTCCGAGGCCATGTCTGTACATGCTAGGCTCGTCAACACCCGTTGTATTCGAACGTAAGAATCTATCACACCCGATCATCACGTGGTGCTTCGAAACGATGAACTTTCGCAACGGTGCACAGTTAGGGGGAACACTTTCTTGAAATTATTATGAGGGATCATCTTATTTACTACCGTCGTTCTAAGTAAACAAGATGCAAAAAAACATGATAAACATCACATGCAATCAAATAGTGACATGATATGGCCAATATCATATTGCTCCTTTTGATCTCCATCTTCGGGGCTCCATGATCATCATCGTCACCGGCATGACACCATGATCTCCATCATCATGATCTCCATCATTGTGTCTTCATGAAGTTGTCTCGCCAACTATTACTTCTACTACTACAGCTAACGGTTAGCAATAAAGTAAAGTAATTACATCGCGTTGTTCAATGACACGCAGGTCATATAATAAATAAAGACAACTCCTATGGCTCTTGCCGGTTGTCATACTCATCGACATGCAAGTCGTGATTCCTATTACAAGAACATGATCAATCTCATACATCACATATCATTCATCACATTCTTCTTGGCCATATCACATCACATAGCATACCCTACAAAAACAAGTTAGACGTCCTCTAATTGTTGTTTACATGTTTTACGTGGCTGCTATGGGTTTCTAGCAAGAACGTTTCTTACCTACGCAAAAACCACAACGTGATATGCCAATTGCTATTTACCCTTCATAAGGACCCTTTTCATCGAATCCGATCCGACTAAAGTGGGAGAGACAGACACTCGCTAGCCACCTTATGCAACTAGTGCATGTCAGTCGGTGGAACCAGTCTCACGTAAGAGTACGTGTAAGGTCGGTCCGGGCCGCTTCATCCCACAATGCCACCGAATCAAGATTGGACTAGTAACGGTAAGCATATTGAACAATATCAACGCCCACAACTACTTTGTGTTCTACTCGTGCATAGAAACTACACATAGACCTAGCTCATGATGCCACTGTTGGGGAACGTTGCAGAAAACAAAATTTTCCTACGGTTTCACCAAGATCCATCTAGGAGTTCATCTAGCAACGAGTGATCGGATTGCATCTACATACCTTTGTAGATCACGCGCGGAAGCATTCAAAGACCGGGAATGAGGAAGGCATACTCGATGTGATCCAAATCACCGGAGATCCTAGCGCCGAACGGACGGCACCTCCGCGTTCAACACACGTATGGTCAGCGTAACGTCTCCTTCTTCTTGATCCAGAAAGGGGGAAGGAGAGGTTAAGGAAGATGGCTCCAACAGCAGCACGACGGCGTGGTGGTGGTGGAGTTGCAGTACTCCGGTAGGGCTTCGCCAAGCACTATGGAGGAGGAGGATGTGTTGGAGAGGGAGAGGGAGGCACCAAAGGCGTGGATTGAGAGGCCCTCCTTCCCCCACTATATATAGGGAGCCTAGGGGGGCGCCGGCCCTAGGAGATCCAATCTCCTAGGGGGGCGGCGGCCAAGGGAGGAATCCCTCCTCCCCAAGGCACCTAGGAGGTGACTTCCCCTTTTGGGACTCTTCCCTTCCTTATCTCTTGGCGCATGGGCCTCTTGGGGCTGGTGCCCTTGGCCCATATGGGCCAAGGCGCACCCCCTACAGCCCATGTGGCCCCCGGGGGCAGGTGGCCCCACCCGGTGGACCCCCGGGACCCTTCCGGTGGTCCCGGTACAATCCCGGTGACCCCGAAACTTGTCCCGATGGCCGAAATAGCACTTCCTATATATAATTCTTTACCTCTGGACCATTCTGGAACTCCTCGTGACATCCGGGATCTCATCCGGGACTCCGAACAACATTCGGGTTACTGCATATACATATCCCTACAACCCTAGCGTCGCCGAACCTTAAGTGTGTAGACCCTACGGGTTCGGGAGACATGTAGACATGACCGAGATCGCTCTCCGGTCAATAACCAACAGTGGGATCTGGATACCCATGTTGGCTCCCACATGCTCCTTGATGATCTCATCGGATGAACCACGATGTCGAGGATTCAAGCAACCCCGTATACAATTCCCTTTGTCAATCAGTATGTTACTTGCCCGAGATCCGATCGTCGGTATCCCAATACCTCGTTCAATCTCGTTACCGGCAAGTCACTTTACTCGTACTGTAATGCATGATCCCGTGACCAGACACTTGGTCACTTTGAGCTCATTATGATGATGCATTACCGAGTGGGCCTAGTGATACCTCTCCGTCATACGGAGTGACAAATCCCAGTCTTGATCCGTGTCAACCCAACAGACACTTTCGGAGATACCCGTAGTATACCTTTATAGTCACCCAGTTACGTTGTGACGTTTGGTACACC